>NC_052314.1:3056812-3276812 GCF_016432855.1 Salvelinus namaycush | reverse complement strand
ACCGGCAGTGATTGGGAGTCCCATTGGGCGGCGCACAATTGGCCCAGGGTCGTCCGGGTTAGGGTTTGGCCGGGGTAGGCCGCCATTGTAAATAAGAATTTGTTCTTAACTGACACGCCTAGTTAAATAAAGGTTAAATTATTTAAAAAATATATATTTTGCTTCTCTGTATTCTATTCGATGGTAGAAAATGGACCACAAGTACCTGTGTGTTTATTGGGTTGGTGAGGGAAGAGTTGCGTGCCTGAGAGCCATGATGAGAGAACTAAGGTCATAACATAACTAGCCCCGCCCCCTCATCTTTCCCTATGGAATTATTCCTGTTTGTCTTTTTCCTTTGTTTTGTTTACAACACTTATAGATGTACAATGATGTCGTTAGAGTGTAGAATCCCAACTTGGCATGATGTATTAAGTCATCACATGTGTTTTTTGGTTAGGGTTAAATTAGGGTGAGCACAACACAATACAGTTATGGGTGGGTGGGGAGGGGGATTTTATTGTGTATGCCTTGCTAACCTGTGTTTGTGTGCAAATACCCTGCAAACCAAGGTGAACAGAAATGGTCATCCTTCATCGTTCGTTCCATACAGTTTATTGTCCACATTGTGGTGACATGCTCATGCCTCTGCATTGATCCACAGAGGATAAAAGTGCTGATATTCATCTCTAAACTCGGTCAAAAACAGAGACAGGCACTTGTTTGATTCATGGCCTTGTATCACCCTGAGGAGAAAAGGGAGGTGGATAGAGAACTGTCAGGTTTAACGAGTGCTAGCTGTATGTGTCAAAGATCAGCCTGGTCTCATAGATTAGATGTAACATAGTAAATGTAAATCCGAGACGCTCAAATTTGTATGATATATATTAATATATATATATATGTTAAGTTTGGTATGGTTACATAAGACAGAAGGTTACTGTAGGGTGATTGGTCCGAGTGGATGGGTGGCGTATGACGTGAACATCTAGCAACCCACAGGTTGTATGTTCCAATCTCATCACGGACAACTTTAGCATTTTAGCTAATTAGCATGTTACTTTGCAACTACTAAGCATATTAGCTAACCCTTCCCCTAACCCTATCCTTAACCCTTTAACCTAACTCCTAACCTTAACCCCTAGCCTAGCTAACGTTAGCCACCCGGCTAACTTTAGTGTTCGCCACCTAGCTAACGATAGCCACAACAAATTGGAATTCGTAACATATCATACAATTTGTAATTTGTAACATATCACACGAAATGTATGATGGACATCCACAAATTAATACATACCATACCATACGAATTGGAGAGTCCTGTTTTTACATTTACTCTATGTTACATTTACATTACATTTAAGTCATTTAGCAGACGCTCTTATCCAGAGCGACTTACAAATTGGTGCATTCACCTTATGATATCCAGTGGAACAACCACTTTACAATAGTGCATCTAACTCTTTTAAGGGGGGGGAGGGGGGGGTTAGAAGGATTACTTTATCCTATCCTAGGTATTCCTTAAAGAGGTGGGGTTTCAGGTGTCTCCGTTACCCCTGAGTAGAGGTGTTACCTCTACCCCTGAGTCCAGGTTGCAGACATGGGTTACACAGAGAAAAGCTCCATGGTTAGGGCTGTTAAGTGTCTCAGGTAAGGCCTGAGCCAAGGCTATATAGTCCTCTCTGTGCTGTTGGGAGGGCTTTGTTGGGTGTTTAATACTTAATAACTCTTGGAAAACAACAACAGTACAATACCACACCCATCTTTTACATTATTTTCTAATAAAGCCACACTCCTATGTTTTTCATAGTTTCTGTCTGTGTTTTGTGTGGAGGTCCCAGTCTGGTTGGAGGAGTGGCGGATGGTGAGGAGGGGGTGTTCAGTCGAACAGCTTGGCTGCTATGGCTTTGCCGTCGTACTTGGAGTTCTTGCCGTTGAACTCGGAAGGCAGGATGTCGGCGTCAAACTCCTTGTAGTAGTTGTCCAGCTCGTCTCCGTGGACAAACACCTGATTGGCAGACAGAATGTTGGACCTATGAACTAAAATGTTCTCACCAAATATGATTTGTTATTTGTATTCATATATTTACCGTTACCTGTATATTACCGTTTGATTAAGAACCCATTCACCTTGTTATTTAGTTACATAAGGCAGGTAGACTAGTGGTTAGAGTGTAGAGGTTGGCAGGTAACCTAGTGGTTAGAGTGTAGAGGTTGGCAGGTAACCTAGTGGTTAGAGTGTAGAGGTTGGCAGGTAACCTAGTGGTTAGAGTGTAGAGGTTGGCAGGTAGACTAGTGGTTAGAGTGTAGAGGTTGGCAGGTAGACTAGTGGTTAGAGTGTAGAGGTTGGCAGGTAGACTAGTGGTTAGAGTGTATAGGTTGGCAGGTAACCTAGTGGTTAGAGTGTAGAGGTGGCAGTTAACCTAGTGGTTAGAGTGTAGAGGTTGGCAGGTAACCTAGTGGTTAGAGTGTAGAGGTTGGCAGGTAACCTAGTGGTTAGAGTGTAGAGGTTGGCAGGTAACCTAGTGGTTAGAGTGTAGAGGTTGGCAGGTAACCTAGTGGTTAGAGTGTAGAGGTTGGCAGGTAACCTAGTGGTTAGAGTGTAGAGGTTGGCAGGTAACCTAGTGGTTAGAGCGTTGGGCCAGTAACCGAAAGGTTGCTAGATCGAATCCCCGCGCTGACAAGGTAAAAATCTGTCGTTCTGCCCCTGAACAACGCAGTTAACCCACTGTTCCTAGGCTGTCATTGTAAATAAGAATTTGTTGTTAACTGACTTGCCTAGTTAAATAAAGATAAATTAAAATAAAATGTGTATTTACCGTTACCTGTATATTACCGGTTGATTAGGAACCCATTCACCTTCATTATTTGTTGTTGATTCATATAGTTTTATGGTGTAACTCATGAGATATAAGACATTTCCCCCATCAAATCTCATGTTTTCCCCATTCTTTAATCACCACTGTCTCTCTCTCTCTCTGTCTCTGTCTCTCTCTAAAAAGGATTAATTCATTCTTTCATGTTCTCTCTCAGGGCCTGTTTCACTCACTCTCTCCAGCAGCTTGCCCTTCATGAGTGGCTTGACCACGTTGTAGGTGGTGGTGAAGTACCAGGGCTGGTGGATGAAATGGACCGCTTTGAAACGGGCAGGGAAGGAGTCCTGAAACACACAAGTGGAACAGAGGGTCAGAAGAGTTAAGGATCTCACCACCACTATGGCCATAAGCATCCTCATCGCGCGAGTAACGGAAAGGGAAAGTTGAAACTGTTGAACTTTGCCAAAAAGAGTTCAGCGCATTTAGGTCGAACAGATTGTCTGATATTTCTAAAAACAGCAACGACCACTTTTACCAGAGAGTAAATGAATGTCTGAAGGGAAAATGGTAAACATGTAAATTAATGTGCTGCGTGAGTAGAATCAGATCCCACCTCTACCACCAATGGCGCAGGTAAAGTTTTCAGGCCCATAAAAATAGAATTCAGGCCATCATTGGGAAGACAATCCATTGGTTTAAAAATGATTAAATGGATTAAAAATCCATTATTTTGTATCCTAATAAGGTAATGTTCTGTTCAGTATTCCCTCGGCATGTGTTTGTGAAAGCGACCTGCAACATGTCCACCATCTTCTTGAGCTCAGTGGGTTTGATGCCGGAGGCCTGCTGCATGGTGAAGCCCTTGAAGTTCTCAATGATGCAGAAACCGTTGATCTGAGTCTCCTCGTTCTCTAGCAACTTCTCCAGGATTACACAGTAGGCACGGAGGATCTGGTGAACACACACATACACACACACATAGTCACATAGTCACACACATATAGACACACACACACATACAGTCACACACACACACACAGTTGTCAACATTTCAGAAGAATTTTAAAAAACGACACCACTCTCTTGATTATGATTTTCAATAATCGAAGCTTTGTTTTAATTGTCTTTCACAGCAACATTACTTAATAGACCACACACTGGGTCATAGGTTTCAGGCCAGAAAGACAATTAAAACAAAGCTTCTATTATTGAAAATCATAATCAAGAGAGTGGTGTCGTTTTTTTTATTTTACATTTTTGTGATCTATTTTTGGTTCCAAGCACCCTTTTTACTTGTCTACACAAATGCATTTAGAGTTTTAAAAAACGTATATTTTGAGCATGTTCCCCCTCCTTTACTGAACGTGAGCGAGGCCTTTTGATAACCACAGATATTTCAATTTAAATTCAAGTTATTATTATCAAGGGCTTGTCCACCTGATTACAATTATCAATAACTCCCATTGCTGTTGTATGTCTATGAAAACATTGCTCCTGTCATGTGTTAGTGTCTTGTGGTGACCACCAATGTATTTCAAATGGGTGCATTGTGGGGACCCAGGCCCCCGCTAGACACCTCGTCGAAGGTGATCTCTTCGTAGTCCCAGTTCTCGATGTTGAAGAGCAGCACGATGCGGCCGTACTTGTCTCTGCTGGACAGGATGCCTGGGTAGCCGGCCTCGATGGTGCTGCGGACAGCCTCGGGGGTCAGGTTCTCAAACAGCTCAGGGTAGTCTCTCCTGAAGCGCACGTAACCTGAACACGGACACAGGGTCATCAACATCAGATAGACTCCGTGCCATGTCAGGAGGAGTTAAGCAGACAGGAAGTTCAACACATATATGTTGCTTGTTTGGGTTTAATCAAACTGTATATTTCCTTCCAATGGCAATGTTTAAAATGATCATGTGCGTAGCTGACTTAGCCTGGTCCCAAATATTTGTGTGCTCTCTTGGCAACTCCAACAGTACTTGGCTATACAGCAACATATTGGGGTGGCAGGTAGCCTAGTGGTTAGAGCATTGGGCCAGTAACCGAAAGGTTGCTAGATTGAATCCCCGAGCTGACAAGGTAAAAATCTGTCGTTCTACCCCTGAACAAGGCAGTTAACCCACTGTTCCTAGGCTGTCATTGTAAATAAGAATTTGTTCTTAACTGACTTGCCTAGTTAAATAAAGGTAAAAAAATATATATATATTTGGGACCAGGCTATAGCGGCCTGTCATTGAAAGATAAAGCAATTTTAACACAGTTTTAATGAAATAGACAGAAAACTTCACCACTGAGCTACACTGACATACAGTACAGTAGTTTGTAGGGACCCACCCTTCATGAGGTCAAATGCTCGGGGCACGTCGTATTTCCTGGCGCGGATGAAGCGGACCAGCATGCCGTCAGGCTTCTCTCTGAAGGTTTCCAGCACCCCCTTGGCCAGGTCGTCCCCAGCATCCGCCGTTTCCTTGATTATTCCCCTCAGCTCCTTGACCGCCAACGCCCGCTTCTCGTCTGTCTCATTCAACTCATCCTTGGCCTGTAGGGAACCAACAACCAAGTCAACCTCAGAACCGGATGAGGTCTACAACCTCGGAACCGGATGAGGTCTACAACCTCGGAACCGGATGAGGTCTACAACCTCAGAACACACACACCTTCACAGTCGTGAAGAGGGCACGGCAGTGCCTCTTCCCCCTCAGAAGACTGAAAAGATTTGGCATGGGCCCTCGGATCCTCAAAAAGTTCTACAGCTGCACCATCGAGAGCAGCGTGACTGGCTGCATCACCGCTTGGTATGGCAAATACATCTCCATTGACCGCAATGCGCTGCAGAGGGTGGTGCGGACAGCCCAATACATCATTGGGGCCGAGGTCCCTGCCATCCAATACCTCTATATCAGGTGTTGTCAGAGGAACGCCCGAAAAATTGCCCGACTCCAGCCAACCAAGCAATAAGACTGCTAAATAGCCAGACTGCTAACTAGTACCATTGATTGACTATCTGCACTGAGCCTACGCACACACTCACTAGACTATAGACAGTGCATTCGAAAAGTATTCAGACCCCTTGACATTTTGTTACGTTACAGCCTTATTCTAAAATGGATTAAATAAAACTATTTCCTCAGCAATCTACACACAATACCACAATACCACAATGACAAAGCGAAAACAGGTTTAGACATTTTTGCAAATTTATGAAATATAAAAAAACAGAAATACCTTATTTACATAAGTATTCAGACCCTTTGCTATGAGACTCGAAATTGAGCTCAGGTGCATCCTGTTTCCATTGATCATCCTTCAGATGTTTCTACAACTTGATTGGAGTCCACCTGTAAAAAATGTAATTGATTGGGCATGATTTGGAAAGGCGTATACCTGTCTATATAAGGTCCCACAGTTGACAGTGCATGTCAGAGCAAAAACCAAGCCATGAGGTCGAAGGAATTGTCCGTAGAGCTCCGAGACAGGATTGTGTCGAGGGACAGTACCGTGCAGTATCGAAGAGCCCTCACTGCTGCTCGATCATCCTACTTTTCCAACTTAATTGAGGAAAATAAGAACAATCCAAAATTTATTTTTGATACTGTTGCAAAGCTAACTAAAAAGCAGCATTCCCCAAGAGAGGATGGCTTTCACTTCAGCAGTAATAAATTCATGAACTTCTTTGAGGAAAAGATCATGATCATTAGAAAGCAAATTACGGACTCCTCTTTAAATCTGCGTATTCCTCCAGGGCTTAGCTGTCCTGGATCTGCACAGCTCTGCCAGGGCCTGGGATCGGGAGAGACACTTAAGTGTTTTAGTACTATATCTCTTGACACAATGATGAAAATAATCATGGCCTCTAAACCTTCAAGCTGCATACTGGATCCTATTCCAACTAAACTACTGAAAGAGCTGCTTCATGTGCTTGGCCCTCCTATGTTGAACATAATAAACGGCTCTCTATCCACCGGATGTGTACCAAACTCACTAAAAGTGGCAGTAATAAAGCCTCTCTTGAAAAAGCCAAACCTTGACCCGGAAAATATAAAAAACTATCGGCCTATATCGAATCTTCCATTCCTCTCAAAAATTTTAGAAAAAGCTGTTGCGCTGCAACTCACTGCCTTCCTGAAGACAAACAATGTATACGAAATGCTTCAGTCTGGTTTTAGACCCCATCATAGCACTGAGACTGCACTTGTGAAGGTGGTAAATTACCTTTTAATGGCGTCAGACCGAGGCTCTGCATCTGTCCTCGTGCTACTAGACCTTAGTGCTGCCTTTGACACCATCGATCACCACATTCTTTTGGAGAGACTGGAAACCCAAATTGGTCTACACGGACAAGTTCTGGCCTGGTTTAGATCTTATCTGTCGGAAAGATATCAGTTTGTCTCTGTGAATGGTTTGTCCTCTGACAAATCAACTGTACATTTCGGTGTTCCTCAAGGTTCCGTTTTAGGACCACTATTGTTTTCACTATATATTTTACCTCTTGGGGATGTTATTCGAAAACATAATGTTAACTTTCACTGCTATGCGGATGACACACAGCTGTACATTTCAATGAAACATGGTGAAGCCCCAAAATTGCCCTCGCTAGAAGCCTGTGTTTCAGACATAAGGAAGTGGATGGCTGAAAACGTTCTACTTTTAAACTCAGACAAAACAGAGATACTTGTTCTAGGTCCCAAGAAACAAAGAGATCTTCTGTTAAATCTGACAATTAATCTTGATGGTTGTAAAGTCGTCTCAAATAAAACTGTGAAGGACCTCGGGGTTACTCTTGACCCTGATCTCTCTTTTGACGAACATATCAAGACTGTTTCAAGGACAGCTTTTTTCCATCTACGTAACATTGCAAAAATCAGAAATTTTCTGTCCAAAAATGATGCAGAAAAATTAATCCATGCATTTGTTACTCCTAGGTTAGACTACTGCAATGCTCTACTTTCCGGCTACCCGGATAAAGCACTAAATAAACTTCAGTTAGTGCTAAATACGGCTGCTAGAATCCTGACTAGAACCAAGAAATTTGATCATATTACTCCAGTGCTAGCTTCCCTACACTGGCTTCCTGTTAAGGCAAGGGCTGATTTCAAGGTTTTACTGTTAACCTATAAAGCATTACATGGGCTTGCTCCTACCTATCTTTCCGAGTTGGTCCTGCCGTACATACCTACACGTACGCTACGGTCACAAGACGCAGGCCTCCTAATTGTCCCTAGAATTTCTAAGCAAACAGCTGGAGGCAGGGCTTTCTCCTATAGATCTCCATTTTTATGGAACGGTCTGCCTACCCATGTGAGAGACGCAGACTCGGTCTCAACCTTTAAGTCTTTACTGAAGACTTATCTCTTCAGTAGGTCATATGATTGAGTGTAGTCTGGCCCAGGAGTGTGAAGGTGAACGGAAAGGCTCTGGAGCAACGAACCGCCCTTGCTGTCTCTGCCTGGCCGGTTCCCCTCTCTCCACTGGGATTCTCTGCCTCTAACCCTATTACAGGGGCTGAGTCACTGGCTTACTGGTGCTCTTTCATGCCGTCCCTAGGATGGGTGCGTCACTTGAGTGGGTTGAGTTACTGACGTGATCTTCCTGTCTGGGTTGGCGCCCCCCCTTGGTTTGTGCTGTGGTGGAAATCTTTGTGGGCTATACTCGGCCTTGTCTCAGGATTGTAAGTTGGTGGTTGACGATATCCCTCTAGTGGTGCGGGGGCTGTGCTTTGGCAAAGTGGGTGGGGTTATATCCTTCCTGTTTGGCCCTGTCCGGGGGTATCATCGGATGGGGCCACAGTGTCTCCTGACCCCTCCTGTCTCAGCCTCCAGTATTTATGCTGCAGTAGTTTATGTGTCGGGGGGCTAGGGTCAGTTGGTTATATCTGGAGTACTTCTCCTGTCTTATCCAGTGTCCTGTGTGAATTTAAGTATGCTCTCTCTAATTCTCTCCTTCTCTCTTTCATTCTCTCTCTCGGAGGACCTGAGCCCTAGGACCATACGTCAGGACTACCGGGCATGATGACTCCTTGCTGTCCCCAGTCCACCTGGCCTTGCTGCTATTCCAGTTTCAACTGTTCTGCCTCCGGTTATGGAACCCCTACCTGTCCCAGACCTGCTGTTTTCAACTCTTAATGATCGGCTATGAAAAGCCAACTGACATTTATTCCTGATTATTATTTGACCATGCTTGTCACTTATGAACATTTTGAACATCTTGGCCATGTTCTGTTATAATCTCCACCCGGCACAGCCAGAAGAGGACTGGCCACCCCTCATAGCCTGGTTCCTCTCTAGGTTTCTTCCTAGGTTTTGGCCTTTCTAGGGAGTTTTTCCTAGCCACCGTGCTTCTACACCTGCATTGCTTGCAGTTTGGGGTTTTAGGCTGGGTTTCTTTGCAGCACTTCGAGATATTAGCTGATGTACGAAGGGCTATATAAAATAAACTTGATTGATTGATTGACAGATCTGGGGAAGGTTAACAAAACATTTCTGCAGCATTGAAGGTTCCCAAGAACACAGTGGCCTCCATCATTCTTAAATGGAAGAAGTTTGGACCTAGACTCTTCCTAGAGCTGGCCGCCTGGCCAAACTGAGCAATCGGGGGAGAAGGGCCTTGGTCAGGGAGGTGACCAAGAACCCGATGGTCAATCTGACAGAGCCCCAGAGGTCCTCTGTGAAGATAGGAGAACCTTCCAGAAGGACAACCATCTCTGCAGCACTCCACTAATCAGGCCTTTATGGTAGAGTGGCCAGACAGAAGCCACTCCTCAGTAAAAAACACATGACAGCCCGCTTGGAGTTTGCCAAAAGGTACCTAAAGGACTCTCAGACCATGTGAAACAAGATTCTCTGGTCTGATGAAACCAAGATTGAACTGTTTGTGTCACGTCTGGAGGAAACCTGGCAACATCCCTACAGTGAAGCATGGTGGTGGCAGCATCATGCTCTGGGGATGTTTTTCAGCGACAGGGACTGGCAGACTAGTAAGGATCGAGGGAAAGATGAACGGAGCAAAATGCAGAGAGATACTTGATGAAAACCTGCTCCAGAGCGCTCAGGACCTCAGACTGGGGCGAAGGTTCACCTTCCAACAGGACAACGAACCCGAAGCACACAGCCAAGACAACGCAGGAGTGTGTGTAGATTGATGAGGGGGAAAAAACAATTTAATCAATTTTAGAATAAGGCTGTAACGTTAAAAAAATGTGGAAAACGTCAAGGGGTCTGAATACTTTCCAAATGCACTGTATACAAACCATGTACACACTCACACACACTGCATTGACACTCCCACACAAAACCCACACACATTCACATACACACGCACACACATAACACACACCGACACAACACAAACACACATACACGTTACACACACTCACACACACACTTTTACGCTCATCATTTGCTGCTGCTACTCTGTTCTTTATTTTACTCTTATTATTATCTATCCTGATGTCTAGTCACTTTACCCTGCCTTCATGTACATATCTACCTCAAATACCTTATTATTATCTATCCTGATGTCTAGTCACTTTACCCTGCCTTCAGGTACATATCTACCTCAAATACCTTATTATTATCTATCCTGATGTCTAGTCACTTTACCCTACCTTCATGTACATATCTACCTCAAATACATTATTATTATCTATCCTGATGCCTAGTCACTTTACCCTGCCTTCAGGTACATATCTACCTCAAATACCTTATTATTATCTATCCTGATGCCTAGTCACTTTACCCTGCCTTCAGGTACATATCTACCTCAAATACCTTATTATTATCTATCCTGATGACTAGTTACTTTACCCTGCCTTCATGTACATATCTACCTCAAATACATTATTATTATCTATCCTGATGACTAGTCACTTTACCCTGCCTTCATGTACATATCTACCTCAAATACCTTATTATTATCTATCCTGATGACTAGTCACTTTACCCTGCCTTCATGTACATATCTACCTCAAATACATTATTATTATCTATCCTGATGCCTAGTCACTTTACCCTGCCTTCAGGTACATATCTACCTCAAATACCTTATTATTATCTATCCTGATGCCTAGTCACTTTACCCTGCCTTCAGGTACATATCTACCTCAAATACCTTATTATTATCTATCCTGATGACTAGTTACTTTACCCTGCCTTCATGTACATATCTACCTCAAATACCTTATTATTATCTATCCTGATGCCTAGTCACTTTACCCTGCCTTCAGGTACATATCTACCTCAAATACCTTATTATTATCTATCCTGATGACTAGTTACTTTACCCTGCCTTCATGTACATATCTACCTCAAATACCTTATTATTATCTATCCTGATGCCTAGTCACTTTACCCTGCCTTCATGTACATATCTACCTCAAATACCTTATTATTATCTATCCTGATGACTAGTCACTTTACCCTGCCTTCATGTACATATCTACCTCAAATACCTTATTATTATCTATCCTGATGCCTAGTTACTTTCCCCTGTCTTCATGTACATATCTACCTCAAATACCTTATTATTATCTATCCTGTTGCCTAGTCACTTTACCCTGCCTTCATGTACATATCTACCTTATTATTATCTATCCTGATGTCTAGTCACTTTACCCTGCCTTCATGTACATATCTACCTCAAATACCTTATTATTATCTATCCTGATGCCTAGTCACTTTACCCTGCCTTCATGTACATATCTACCTCAAATACCTTATTATTATCTATCCTGATGCCTAGTCACTTTACCCTGCCTTCATGTACATATCTACCTTATTATTATCTATCCTGATGCCTAGTCACTTTACCCTGCCTTCAGGTACATATCTACCTCAAATACCTTATTATTATCTATCCTGATGCCTAGTCACTTTACCCTGCCTTCAGGTACATATCTACCTCAAGTACCTTATTATTATCTATCCTGATGCCTAGTCACTTTACCCTGCCTTCAGGTACATATCTACCTCAAGTACCTGGTACTGCTACTCCCTGTATATATATATTTCCATTCTTTTGTATTTAATTTGATTCTTCTTGTGTCATTATTTCACGGTAATGTCTACACCAGTTGTATGTGATTTGATTTGTGGTTGCACTTGAGTTTGTAGTTGGGCTTAAGATGTGAAGTGAATCTACAGTGTGAGGCTTGTGAGAGAGTGACCACAGACCTTCTGCACTGTGTGGTCAGGCAGCTTGGCGCAGGGTCCGAACACGGGACCGTGGTCCTTGACCGTGAGGCGCTCAAGCTTGGCCCTGAGAGCCTGCTCCTCCTCCGACACCATACGGAACGTTCCACTCTGGGTAGAGAGGGGGGGGAGGCAACCATGAAGTGCCAACAAAAACACCATTAGCTCACAAGACTACCTTACAAAAAGTAGGTTTAAACCTAGTTTAATCCAGGGCGTATGCCCAAAAACTCAATCCAAAAGGAGGCCTGTATCTATGGGCTTCAGTGTTAGCGTTGGCTAATCTCCCTCACATGAGCGCAGCAAGGCCTGGTAAACCTGTGACTGAGATCTGCGATTAGGGGTTAATGCTAGCGATTGACGGCATCCAGTGCTAATGTGCCTGAGAAATGTGGAACTGCCATTGTCCATGGCGTATGTCATTATGTGGTGTTGGAGTCCTAGAAACACAATCTATAGAACAGATATCCCCATTCAAGTCAACGTTCCCTGACGGCCGGGCTGTCTGGCGGCCATATTGAGTGTCATTCTGTTTCTGCTGTTTGACTAACCATGATGTGAAACGCAAAGGAAGAATATAATGACAGAGTAAGAGTATCTATTGTGGATTACATCCTCCTAAGGACCTTGATGGTAGATTGTTTCTGCTCTGCAATGGATGAAAAATAACCACCTGAACAGAACTTGTCAGAACTGACTCTTAAGTTCAACATGTCTCTACATTCATCAGACTTGATACTTTTGACATTGATCTGCAATTACAAACACCACTGAATGTGTTTGAATTATTGCAGTGGGGCATGTAAGCCTGTTGCACACCAAGAGAGGAGATGTACTTACCACGACAGCCATTTCTTCAGTTGTTTAGAGCCGCTACGTACTCACTGGAAAAAAAGATGGATTTGATTATTCACGGTTGGAGAACATTGGATTCCAGGAAAACTTGAAAAAATAAAACAATGAATTTATTGTGCTCCAGGCTTACGCTCCATCTCAACCCCCTCAGCATTTGTTACTTCAGCTCCTACACATTTTTTTTCATCTCATTCTCATTCTATTTTTAGGTTACCTACATTTCAGGATAATTTCCCGGAAGTACATGTTTTGATCCAGCTGCCAACAAAACATATCTACGTTTTCTAATTCTATATGTCCCAAATGGCACCCTATTCCCTATATAGTGCACTACTTTTGACCAGAGACTTATGGGACTTGGTCAAAAATAGCTCACTACGTAGTGAATTGGGTGCAATTTGAGACGCAGTCCTGTTTGAAACAGTGATGACATTCATACAGTCCATTATCTTTTTTACTACATTGTTTACAATTCTGTGTATTCTTTATATAGCAGGCTGTATCTAAAACAACACCAGACTCTTTATATAGCAGGCTGTATCTAATACAACACCAGACTCTTTATATAGCAGGCTGTATCTAAAACAACACCAGACTCTTATATAGCAGGCTGTATCTAAAACAACACCAGACTCTTTATATAGCAGGCTGTATCTAAAACAACACCAGACTCTTTATATAGCAGGCTGTATCTAAAACAACACCAGACTCTTTATATAGCAGGCTGTATCTAATACAACACCAGACTCTTTATATAGCAGGCTGTATCTAAAACAACACCAGACTCTTATATAGCAGGCTGTATCTAAAACAACACCAGACTCTTTATATAGCAGGCTGTATCTAATACAACACCAGACTCTTTATATAGCAGGCTGTATCTAAAACAACACCAGACTCTTATATAGCAGGCTGTATCTAAAACAACACCAGACTCTTATATAGCAGGCTGTATCTAAAACAACACCAGACTCTTTATATAGCAGGCTGTATCTAATACAACACCAGACTCTTATATAGCAGGCTGTATCTAATACAACACCAGACTCTTTATATAGCAGGCTGTATCTAAAACAACACCAGACTCTTTATATAGCAGGCTGTATCTAATACAACACCAGACTCTTTATATAGCAGGCTGTATCTAATACAACACCAGACTCTTATATAGCAGGCTGTATCTAATACAACACCAGACTCTTTATATAGCAGGCTGTATCTAATACAACACCAGACTCTTTATATAGCAGGCTGTATCTAAAACAACACCAGACTCTTTATATAGCAGGCTGTATCTAATACAACACCAGACTCTTATATAGCAGGCTGTATCTAAAACAACACCAGACTCTTTATATAGCAGGCTGTATCTAATACAACACCAGACTCTTATATAGCAGGCTGTATCTAAAACAACACCAGACTCTTTATATAGCAGGCTGTATCTAAAACAACACCAGACTCTTTATATAGCAGGCTGTATCTAATACAACACCAGACTCTTATATAGCAGGCTGTATCTAATACAACACCAGACTCTTTATATAGCAGGCTGTATCTAATACAACACCAGACTCTTATATAGCAGGCTGTATCTAAAACAACACCAGACTCTTTATATAGCAGGCTGTATCTAATACAACACCAGACTCTTATATAGCAGGCTGTATCTAAAACAACACCAGACTCTTTATATAGCAGGCTGTATCTAATACAACACCAGACTCTTTATATAGCAGGCTGTATCTAAAACAACACCAGACTCTTTATATAGCAGGCTGTATCTAATACAACACCAGACTCTTTATATAGCAGGCTGTATCTAAAACAACACCAGACTCTTTATATAGCAGGCTGTATCTAAAACAACACAAGACTCTTATATAGCTAGCAGGCTGTATCTAAAACAACACCAGACTCGATCATGATATCACTGACTCTGTAGCACAGTTGTTGTATGAACAGTCTCAGGCAAAAAAAGTCTGAAAACCAGTCAAAGTGTGCAATTGATCTAGTACATTCAGATAGACAAAGCTAGCATTAAAATCATCCAGAGCTTCACATGCAGCCAAAGCTTCCCTGGATTTGTGACTGAGCTTCACATGCTGCCAAAGCTTCCCTGGATTTGTGACCGAGCTTCACATGCTGCCAAAGCTTCCCTGGATTTGTGACTGAGCTTCACATGCAGCCAAAGCTTCCCTGGATTTGTGACTGAGCTTCACATGCAGCCAAAGCTTCCCTGGATTTGTGACTGAGCTTCAACATGCTGCCAAAGCTTCTCTGGATTTGTGACTGAGCCAACTAGAGGGCTCCGCTACCAAAGCTCTGAAAGCACTGGACACAGATGCATCTTTAGTCAGAGCTTCAGGCAGTGGATTCCCAAGTCCTCAATCAGGCACAACAAGGAAGCTAAAACATTCCCACCTGTCCACGTTGAGATATGCACAACAAGGAAGCTAAAACATTCCCACCTGTCCATGTTGAGATATGCACAACAAGGAAGCTAAAACATTCCCACCTGTCCACGTTGAGATATGCACTATCAACCACAAAGTATTCAAAGCACTACTGTTTATCAGATTTAACCGTCAGCTTTCAACAATCGAACCTGCAGACAAGGCACTGTTCTGCCTTTGTAAAATATGAGAGCAAGATTTAATGCAATACCAATCAATTTTCACTTCTTCCTCTGAGCAAAGAAACTTCCCTCATCTGGGCTCCACTGGGTGGCAACACTCCACTGGGTCCATCAGAACTGCCAAACCCCCAGCAGGGTTTGGAATGCACCACCCCCTAGGTGTCAGGGAGACGGGTCACAGTGGGTACCCCACATCGGAGGCTCCCTGATCGGGGAAGAGGTTGAGCCTTACCTGGGGATGGAAGAGGCCGGGCGCTGCCGAAAGTCACAGGAGTCCGTGTGTGGAGCAGGACGGCGGGGCCCTGGGATTGTTAACTTGGGGATTAGTGTCGTCACACTGGATTACGCCCATCAGATTTCTCTGATAATCAGCATAAAGTGGAAGGAGGGACAAGAAATGAGGGCAATGACGATGGGCCAATAGAAGAGGTGAAGGAGGGGTTAGAGCAATGACGATGGGCCAATAGAAAGGTAGGGGTTAGGGTGGACTATAGTTACATGAGAGTGAAGGTAGGGGTTAGGGTGGACTATAGTGACATGTGGGTGAAGGTAGGGTTTAGGGTGGACTATAGTGACATGTGGGTGAAGGTAGGGGTTAGGGTGGACTATAGTGACATGTGGGTGAAGGTAGGGGTTAGGGTGGACTATAGTGATATGTGGGTGAAGGTAGGGGTTAGGGTGGACTATAGTGACATGTGGGTGAAGGTAGGGGTTAGGGTGGACTATAGTGACATGTGGATGAAGGTAGGGGTTAGGGTGGACTATAGTGACATGTGGGTGAAGGTAGGGGTTAGGGTGGACTATAGTGACATGTGGGTGAAGGTAGGGGGTGAGGTGAGATGAGACGTTGTAATTGAAAGGATACACTTTTACGTAAGCGGTGGTTTGAGGAGAGTTGAAAAAGGCGGGAGGCATTTAGAAGGTGAGGGGTAGTTGATTGCACTCCAGTGCTTCATGGAACAAGTGAAAATGAGCTATTGTAAATAGTCTGTCTGTGGTCTGCAACGTGAACAGAGCTCTGGAGAGAGGGAGGTTCAGACCCACCCTTCACATGTAGCACCACCATATGTGTGACTGTGGGATCTGTCTATATAGGATCAGATCCCATCGCTGCCACCAATTGCACAGCCAGGTAAAGTGTTCAGGATATCAATAGAACTGGATTATCATATAAAGGAGGGGTCATCACCTAGATTCAGCCGCGGGCTTGTTTTTTTCTTGTGCGGATAGCCGAGGGGCTGGAACATAATTAGAAATTATTTGTAGACTGCAAATTGACCACAAGAAGCCCAAACAGATATAATATTTGACTAAAACACAATAATTTCAAACCTTCCTTACATTTGTATACGATCACGTCTCTCTATTATGCATGGGAATACTTGGGAACAGATTAAATTAAAATCACTTGGAGCTGATTTTCCGGTGTTCTACAGTCTATTATGTCCAACAATAAAAATTACACATTTATTTTTGGGGGGGCCAAATAAAACCACTCATGGGCCATATTCGGCCCGCAGCCTGCTAGTTAGGGAACCCTGATATAAAGCAACAGCATATTTTCAGTTCTCATTAATTATTATAATTAAAACAACTTCATAGTAGAGCATTAGAAATCAATCGTTCTCAACCAGTTTGAGTTGACAATATTGTATCACTGACAATGAAAGGGAACTTGCAGTGAGAGGACTTGCTAAAGTCGCAAGCCTAGATGGAAGTGTCTTCATGTATAGACAAAACCTGTTTTTCAAAGGTACACTTCACAGCTACACATATAAACTCACAGGGTACAGTTCAGTAACTTGTAGGTATGGAAGATTTTTCTATCTAATATTTAGAATATAAGGTACGATCAACACTGTGCTTTAAAATATAGCTGGGGCAATGTACTGGTTAGGGCTTATTAGCATATTTGGGGGTGTTTTTAACCATATGTGTATTTGTGCCAACCATCAGTGGAAGTGTTGGAGCAGTTTAAATGTTTGATGTTTATGCCAATGCAAGTTGATCAACTCCTTTGACCCTGTTCTGCAAATTTTGCAAGAAAATTTGTCAGTAATGAGCTGCACTGTAAAGAGGATATTGCGCATTTTCCAGAACCTTAATTGAACTTATTGTCAGAAGTTGCTGTGAATTTGTCATTTTTTAAAGTGGAAACTACTGTAGCAGCGTCAGCCTATCAGAAGATTGCAGGAGTGGCTTATTTGAGGCGTGGCTTTTTTAGTCTCCCATGAGAGGGAACGTTATCCCAGTTAATGTGCCATGTTATATTCTGTTCATAAACATTAAGCTTGTATACTGTCAGTTCTGTAGCATTGTTAAATTGTTAGCATTGCCCCTAACTACATTTCAAAGTGCAGTAATGATTGTAATGAATCCTGCGTTTGTAGCCAAGTGGGAAGTGGGAATTTATCACATACAACTGGAAAACAATCCACTTGAATGGCCCTCCAACTGGTAATCTCTAGTGGGAAATGCATCTATGATCACTGTAAAACCGTGTTTTTTTTATACTTAAAATGTGGCATTTCACATGGAAAATCATGTGAAAATTTGTTTTTGGAACACTTTACATGTGACATTTCACATGTGAAAATGTGAGAACGCCGCAGCCCGTCTGGTGTTCAACCTTCCCAAGTTCTCTCACGTCACCCCGCTCCTCCGCTCTCTCCACTGGCTTCCAGTTGAAGCTCGCATCCGCTACAAGACCATGGTGCTTGCCTACGGAGCTGTGAGGGGAACGGCACCTCCGTACCTTCAGGCTCTGATCAGGCCCTACACCCAAACAAGGGCACTGCGTTCATCCACCTCTGGCCTGCTCGCCTCCCTACCTCTGAGGAAGTACAGTTCCCGCTCAGCCCAGTCAAAACTGTTCGCTGCTCTGGCACCCCAATGGTGGAACAAACTCCCTCACGACGCCAGGTCAGCGGAGTCAATCACCACCTTCCGGAGACACCTGAAACCCCACCTCTTTAAGGAATACCTAGGATAGGATAAAGTAATCCTTCTAACCCCCCCCCCCCTTAAAAGATTTAGATGCACTATTGTAAAGTGGTTGTTCCACTGGATATCATAAGGTGAATGCACCAATTTGTAAGTCGCTCTGGATAAGAGCGTCTGCTAAATGACTTAAATGTAATGTAATGTAAATGTGTTTTTGAAACTTCACATGTGATCACGTTTAGTTAAATTGTGACCCAACCTGGGATTTAAACTCACAACTTTTTGATTTGAAGTACACTGACCTTTTTGCTGTGCCACAAAGTCTGTAGTGTTCCCAATCATATTAATTACATATACTCTTTTAGTATTTAGCAAGAGTGCCATCTTTACTGCTATTTTAGTTACAGTGGGGCAAAAAAGTATTTAGTCAGCCACCAATTGTGCAAGTTCTCCCACTTAAAAAGATGAGAGAGGCCTGTAATTTTCATCATAGGTACACTTCAACTATGACAGACAAAATGAGAAGAAAAAAAATCCTGAAAATCACATTGTAGGATTTTTTATGAATTTATTTGCAAATTATGGTGGAAAATAAGTATTTGGTCAATAACAAAAGTTTATCTCAATACTTTGTTATATACCCTTTGTTGGCAATGACAGAGGTCAAACGTTTTCTGTAAGTCTTCACAAGGTTTTCACACACTGTTGCTGGTATTTTGGCCCATTCCTCCATGCAGATCTCCTCTAGAGCAGTGATGTTTTGGGGCTGTTGCTGGGCAACACGGACTTTCAACTCCCTCCAAAGATTTTCTATGGGGTTGAGATCTGGAGACTGGCTAGGCCACTCCAGGACCTTGAAATGCTTCTTACGAAGCCACTCCTTCGTTGCCCGGGCGGTGTGTTTGGGATCATTGTCATGCTGAAAGACCCAGCCACGTTTCATCTTCAATGCCCTTGCTGATGGAAGGAGGTTTTCACTCAAAATCTCACGATACATGGCCCCATTCATTCTTTCCTTTACACGGATCAGTCGTCCTGGTCCCTTTGCAGAAAAACAGCCCCAAAGCATGATGTTTCCACCCCCATGCTTCACAGTAGGTATGGTGTTCTTTGGATGCAACTCAGCATTCTTTGTCCTCCAAACACGACGAGTTGAGTTTTTACCAAAAAGTTCTATTTTGGTTTCATCTGACCATATGACATTCTCCCAATCTTCTTCTGGATCATCCAAATGCTCTCTAGCAAACTTCAGACGGGCCTGGACATGTACTGGCTTAAGCAGGGGGACACGTCTGGCACTGCAGGATTTGAGTCCCTGGCGGCGTAGTGTGTTACTGATGGTAGGCCAGCTCCCAGCTCTCTGCAGGATATTCACTAGGTCCCCCCGTGTGGTTCTGGGATTTTTGCTCACCGTTCTTGTGATCATTTTGACCCCATGGGGTGAGATCTTGCGTGGAGCCCCAGATCGAGGGAGATTATCAGTGGTCTTGTATGTCTTCCATTTCCTAATAATTGCTCCCACAGTTGATTTCTTCAAACCAAGCTGCTTACCTATTGCAGATTCAGTCTTCCCAGCCTGGTGCAGGTCTACAATTTTGTTTCTGGTGTCCTTTGACAGCTCTTTGGTCTTGGCCATAGTGGAGTTTGGAGTGTGACTGTTTGAGGTTGTGGACAGGTGTCTTTTATACTGATAACAAGTTCAAACAGGTGCCATTAATACAGGTAACGAGTGGAGGACAGAGGAGCCTCTTAAAGAAGAAGTTACAGGTCTGTGAGAACCAGAAATCTTGCTTGTTTGTAGGTGACCAAATACTTATTTTCCACCATAATTTGCAAATAAATTCATTAAAAATGTGATTTTCTGGAGAAAAAAAATTCTCATTATGTCTGTCATAGTTGAAGTGTACCTATGATGAAAATTACAGGCCTCTCTCATCTTTTTAAGTGGGAGAACCTGCACAATTGGTGGCTGACTAAATACTTTTTTGCCCCACTGTATCAGTTATTCTGACTATTCTCTCATCATTGATTTAATTGAATTATTTCAGAAATTTGAGTGTTTTCTGTATAGTTGTCTGATGTTGGTGTGTTAAATTATTCTGTTTTAATGTTACTCCTGAATCACCATAATAAATATAATTGTTTTCTAAATCTAATATTCGCTTTGAAGTCCAAAGTGTAGGAATATTGTGTAATATAATGTAGCTATCGACACAGACATGGTGGTGTAGCAGGTAGATTGGAATGCAGTGACCCAAGAGGTTGTGAGTTCAAATCCCAGGTAAGGACATGTTGTAATAATAATTACTCTATAAAATATACACACAGTGTAGTCATATATGTCAAAGTGGGTAAAATATGTAAATTAGGAAATGGTATGTTAGAAGGACTGTGTGTATGACAGAGGGGGCATCACCTGTGAAATCTCATGTGAAAATGTGAATTCACATGTGTAAGGTTATGCGATCACATGTGGAAATCGACATGTGAAAAATCAACATGTGAAGTGTTCCAAAAAACACATGATTTCACATGTGAAATCATGTGGTTTTTCCATAGGGAATATACAATTCTTATGTTCTATAGGATCAAAATGTTCCACACATGCTCTATGGTGACACAATGCAAAGCCTGGAGAATAGGGCTGCGTTTATAATGTAGAGTTTGTTACATAGTCCCCTATTTTAACCATGATAAGAACGAGGGTTAGAAAAAGTGAACGGGTGATTGAACTAAGAAGTGAAATGAATTGAGTGATTCAGCAATCCAGAGAGTTAAATACAAATCTAGGTATTAGTTGTGGTCTTTGGTTCTTAGCATGGGAAACATTGAGGAACAATGCAATTAGTGAGTGAGTCAGTGGGTGGGGAAATTAATGACTTAGGAAGTAAAAGAGAGAGAGCTACAGGTCGAAGCATGTGTGTTACAGTATAAAGCAGATGAAGGATATTTGGTAGTGAACCTTTTCACCCCCAAAATGTCACTGATGCAATGGTGGATGAGGAGTAATCTCTTAAACCAGGTCTGATCCGCTCAATGGGGGAGTCTGTGTGACGAAATCAACCCGAATGGCAGCACAATGCCAGGCTCCGTATTCCCATACTCAGGACTGGTGTGTGTGTGTGTGTGCGTGCGCAAACCGGCAGCACCACAGATAGTGGCACCATATATAGTCAAAGGTCTCAAAGTATTTTATACAGTAAAATTAGTAAACGATCGAAGACATCCAGCATCACATATAATACACATAATACACATACTGTATATAATACACCTATAATACACCTACTGTATATAATACCTATATAATACACCTACTGTATATAATACACCTATATAATACACCTACTGTTATAATGCACCTACTGTATATAATGCACCTACTGTATATAATGCACCTATATAATACACCTACTGTATATAATGCACCTATATAATACACCTACTGTATATAATGCACCTATATAATACACCTACTGTATATAATGCACCTATATAATACACCTACTGTATATAATGCACCTATATAATACACCTACTGTATATAATGCACCTATATAATACACCTACTGTATATAATGCACCTATATAATACACCTACTGTATAATGCACCTATATAATACACCTACTGTATATAATGCACCTATATAATACACCTACTGTATATAATGCACCTATATAATACACCTACTGTATATAATGCACCTATATAATACACCTACTGTATAATGCACCTATATAATACACCTACTGTATATAATGCACCTATATACTACACCTACTGTATATAATGCACCTATATAATACACCTACTGTATATAATGCACCTATATAATACACCTACTGTATATAATGCACCTATATAATACACCTACTGTATAATGCACCTATATAATACACCTACTGTATATAATGCACCTATATAATACACCTACTGTATATAATGCACCTATATAACACACCTACTGTATAATGCACCTATATAATACACCTACTGTATATAATGCACCTATATAATACACCTACTGTATATAATGCACCTATATAATACACCTACTGTATATAATGCACCTATATAATACACCTACTGTATAATGCACCTATATAATACACCTACTGTATATAATGCACCTATATAATACACCTACTGTATATAATGCACCTATATAATACACCTACTGTATATAATGCACCTATATAATACACCTACTGTATAATGCACCTATATAATACACCTACTGTATATAATGCACCTATATAATACACCTACTGTATAATACACCTATATAATACACCTACTGTATATAATGCACCTATATAATACACCTACTGTATAATGCACCTATATAATACACCTACTGTATATAATGCACCTATATAATACACCTACTGTATAATGCACCTATATAATACACCTACTGTATATAATGCACCTATATAATACACCTACTGTATAGAATGCACCTATATAATACACCTACTGTATAATGCACCTATATAATACACCTACTGTATATAATGCACCTATATAATACACCTACTGTATATAATGCACCTATATAATACACCTACTGTATAATGCACCTATATAATACACCTACTGTATAATGCACCTATAGAATACACCTACTGTATATAATGCACCTATAGAATACACCTACTGTATAATGCACCTATATAATACACCTACTGTATAATGCACCTATATAATACACCTACTGTATAATGCACCTATATAATACACCTACTGTATATAATGCACCTATATAATACACCTACTGTATATAATGCACCTATATAATACACCTACTGTATATAATGCACCTATATAATACACCTACTGTATAATACACCTATATAATACACCTACTGTATATAATGCACCTATATAATACACCTACTGTATAATGCACCTATATAATACACCTACTGTATATAATGCACCTATATAATACACCTACTGTATATAATGCACCTATATAATACACCTACTGTATATAATGCACCTATATAATACACCTACTGTATAGAATGCACCTATATAATACACCTACTGTATAATGCACCTATATAATACACCTACTGTATATAATGCACCTATATAATACACCTACTGTATATAATGCACCTATATAATACACCTACTGTATAATGCACCTATATAATACACCTACTGTATAATGCACCTATAGAATACACCTACTGTATATAATGCACCTATAGAATACACCTACTGTATAATGCACCTATATAATACACCTACTGTATAATGCACCTATATAATACACCTACTGTATAATGCACCTATATAATACACCTACTGTATAATGCAACGACTGGATGAATCAGGCCTTCATGGTTAAATTGCTGTAAAAAAAATAATAAAAAAACACTAAAAGGACACCAATAGGAAGAATAGACTCGTTTGGGCCAAGAAACACAAGCAGTGAACATTAGACTTTTGGAAATCTGTCCTTTGGTCTGATGAGCCCAAATTTGAGATTCTGGGTTCCAACAGCCATGTCTTTGTGAGACGCAGAGTATGTGAACGGATAATCTCTGCATGTGTGGTTCCCACTATGAAGCATGGAGGTGTGATGGTGCTTTGCTGGTGACACTATCAGTGATTTATTTAAAATTCAAGGCACTTAACCAGCATGGCTACCACAGCATTCGGCAGAGATACACCATCCCATCTGGTTTGTGATTAGTTTTTCCAACAGGACAATGAACCAAAACACACCTCCAGGCTGTGTAAGGGCAATTTGACCAAGGAGAGTGATGGAGTGTTGCATCAGATGACCTCGCCTCCACAATCACCCGACCTCAACCCAATTGACATGGTTTGGGATGAGTTGGACCGCAGAGTGAAGGAAAAGCAGCCAACAAGTGCTCAGCATATATGGGATTTTCAAGACTGTTAGAAAAGCATTCCCCATTAAGCTGGTTGAGAGAATGCCAAGAGTGTGCCAAGCTGTCAAGGCAAAGGGTGGCTACTTGAAGACTCTCAAATATATTTTGATTTTATTAACTCTTTCCGTATGTGTTATTTCATAGTTTTGATGTCTTCACTATCATTCTACAGTGTAGAAAATTCAGATAAACCCTTGAGTAGGTGTCCAAACTTGACAGGTACCGTCGGTCTGACAAATCATGCCACAGCCAGAATGGGCACTGCAGCACCTGCCCAAGACCAGTCTGCTCGTCCGTTTAACATCAGTGGACATTTGATTTCCCATAGTGACTGCATCTGCAGTCGTGCCTTTCACCTGAACAACTTATAGGGTCTCTAGAGGAAAGCTGATTATATGGAAGAGGACATACATTTGACATGTCACCAAGGGTTTTGAAACCATTTATTTTTTAAGGCTTGCCACAGTTGCTTATATTTGAGGGTAAAAAAAAAAATACAAAAACAAGTAGGAGTCAGGAAGTCAGTATTAAAGACTGGGAAAAAAAACTATTTCCATGATAGGAAACAACAGGCTTTCGAGACTGGGGGCAAAGTATGTGTTCTGATGTGGAACATTTAGAATTCTAAATTCAGAAGACATGCTAGTCGGTCAAGACTCCAAAAAAGAAAATGAAAGAGAAAAAAAAAACACATTTGCAGTTTAAGTACAGTGCCCAGTACATTTAGTAGATTTGAATATATTGATATTCAATTAGGGCACAGGAGGACCTTCCTGGAGTAGCAGCAGAAAACATGAAGTAGGCAGTATTGTTCACTATTTGGTGATTGAAGTCAAACAACTTGAATAAGTTCAATATACAGCATTAACTCTAAAAGTACAAGACGTAACATTCTGTTTAACAACCTCTTTAAGAAAGTCATTTAGGACCACAGGAGGTTGGCGGCACCTTAATTGGGGAGGACAGGCTCGTGGTAACGGCTGGAGCGGCATGGTATCAAAAATACGTCAAACACATGGTTTCCATGTTTTTGATGCCATTCCGTTGGCACCAGTCCAGCCATTACTGAGCCGTCCTCCCCTCAACAGCCTCCATTGTTTTAGACTGAGTGCACGTCCAGACAGAACCATGATTTCACCTTGCATAAAACCCAAGTCCAGAACATTGCATGTGCATTTAAAGTTAAAAGCATTGTTTAACAGCAGCAATTTTACTAAAATTCAACTCCAACATTTCTTTCCACAAAATGAACACAATCGTGTCCGCAACATGATTATTCAAATCACAACTTCAAACTCCATGCAAATATTTTCACAACACAACATGCTGTTTGATACTTCCAAACCACGTTTAAAGTAAAGTTACAACATTTCATATCTGATTAGCACTAGTATCTGCAAGTTACGTCAAACTCGACACACAGGCTGAATTCCCAATTATCATCAAGCCTACTTCTTAATTCCTCCCACTTTCCCAGTTCAAATCATTGATAGAGATGAACAATTCCTCATAAAGCCAATTTCCTAATATATGTATTTACCATAGACAACCTCGTGAAAGGATAAGATGCATAGCTTACATTTTACCAACATATTTCAGTTTCAAGTGCAAAAACCATCAATAACATCCATTTTAGCAAAAGGTGTGCAACCACCTGCATGTCCGTTGCCCACATTCAAACTGAGAGGAGTTGTTGTGCCTTTGTGGGCATAAAGGTCGACGTGTGCGCGTCCATTTTAATTCACACGGCAAAATTCATTCAGCTGCAAGTGTGACTGGGGCTATGTAGGTAGAGCATTGTTAGGCCACTCATTTTGAAAATCAATGAAACCGTACCCATTCTTGACATTGAACCACTTGACTCTACCCCAGACCTTTGTTGCAATGACCCACTGATTCTGTATGGTTTGGTACAGCATGGTGCTTGTAATGCCAGGATTGTGGGTTTGATTCCCAGGGCCACTCATACACAAAAATGTACGCACTTGACTAAGTCGCTTTGGATAAAAGCGTCTGCTAAAGGGTACGTACACACACCTCGTCCCCAGCGGCTGCCGGGCTGAATGCTGCAGGCTACACCAAATGGATGAAGCGACAACCCCTCCCAGCTTGGATGATTGAGTTAATAACCATAGTCAGAAAAACACTTACTGACTAAACCATACTGCCAGGCTTGGCAACTTTAATAATTTGACTTATTACCCCTGGCCTAGTACTATGCCCACCGACTGTCCTACAGCCTTCTCACCGACTGTCCTACAGCCTTCTCACCGACTGTCCTACAGCCTTCTCACCGACTGTCCTACAGCCTTCTCACCGACTGTCCTACAGCCTTCTCACCGACTGTCCTCAGTCAAGTCCTCTGGCCAGTATTGGTCCTGCATGTAGTGGTTTGAGGTAGCGGGGTCTGGGAGAGTGCCTACGTCCCAGTCCCTCATTCTCTCTCGCATGTCCTGCTCCCACTCCCTCTCCACTAGTTTATACAGGTCCAAAGAAGCCAGAGCATCCTCCACTGAACTGTGGCCCTTTCTTCCAACCTGTTAGGGAAGAGAAAGATCATTGGTCATCATAGAGTCAAATGACAAAGTTTGACACCCGCTGACCAACCCAAACACTGTCAAGGCTGTTATGATCTATCCATCTATTCAGATCTCTAACCTCAAGATGCTTTTAAAAAGTGGTCACCAAAAAACACCTAGACGGCAGGGAACACTCACCTGTATTTTCCTGTTTAGGAGGCTGTTTGTCAGGATCTTGAGTGAGACGCAGCGCTTTGTGGGGAAGCCAGCCAGTTGTCTGAGCAGACGCGTGCCACTGGTGTCCCTGATCATGTGACCTGGGTGTGTCAAGTCTAAGGCCTGGAAGTCATTATACAGAGCGTGGCCGATCACTACTTTCCCCTCCAGTATTCGTAGTATCTGGACAAGGAAAGCAGACTGTTTAGTATTGGTGTCCATTACCATTGGGGCGGCACGTAGCCTGGAAATCTGTAATTCTGACCCTGAACAAGGCAGTTAACCCACTGTTCCTAGGCCGTCATTGTAAATACGAATTTGTTCTTAACTGACTTGCCTTGTTAAATAAAGGTTCAATTTAAAAAATAATTACCAACGAGAGTATGCACACAAAATAACCAAATCATAAATGGCTGCCTTTGCACACATCCTTTCCTTTGAGACCAACAGTTGAAACCTCTATCCAGTTGGGCTTTCTAGCATACAGACTGCTTTTTTCCCACAAAGTAAAGGACTCAAAAGAAGAGTTAATGCCAAAGCCAGGTGGTTATGGTCTCATTGCTCACCTCGGTCCTAGCCTCTGGGAAGGGCAGAGCGTTCTGTAAATGGTGCCTCTGGATGCCACTCCAACGGGTCCTGTAGTCGGTCACAGGCTGGCACGGACGGATGTACTTATCGTACAGGACGTTGCCATGGTAATCCACCAAACTACAGCGTGCCAATTCACTAGTGCGCCCACCTAGCCCAGTGCCAACCATCTCACAGTCTATAGCCACCACATTGGTCAGGCACGTGTTGTGGCAGGAAGAACGGTGTCCACTAGCTGGTGGGCTGGCATCAGACAAGAACCTACTGTCCACCTCCCATCGTTCACTCAAAGCAGCCGCAACCAGCGTTTTGCTTACTAAAGTCTGCCGGTTGGCTACCCCGTTGTCCCCAGAAGCAGCTATCAGCGAACCCTGTACAATAGGGGTTACTCCACATTTAACCAAATTAGTCCATGAGTCTGTGGGTTTTAGGGTGCTACCAACTTCTAGACAGGTGTGCCTCTCGGGTAATTTGTCCAGCATTTCAATGTTTTCCTCTGTCCCTTTCCTCGGATTGCTGATTTTATTATTCTTTTGATGCTTCTTCCATGTTCTTGTGTTCTCTACAGTATGGAGGAGCATGGCTTCCCGGGTTAAATATCTATACTTGTAGATCAGTCCCCAATAATTGCGATGGGTTTTACTTACAATTGAAGTCCCTGCTTCAAACATTGTTCTTGCCATGTAGTATCATATCTGCAACAAAGAAAATGTTTCCAACTCATGAATAAAATAAAATTTAAAAACGCTAAAGAATAGATATGCAAGTAGAGAATCTGCAACTTTTACCTCACATCGTTACTTAAAAGGAAAACACAACAAAAAAACAGGAGTATTTGTTTCATTAGTCCACTGATGATACAGTCCCAAAATGTTTGCACCTCACTGTGACGCTTAACAGTTACTGTATTTTGAAAGTTCTACATCTTGAAAACTTGGCCGCCGATATGCAAAACATTTTGGGACTGTATCAGTGAACTACTGAAACAAATATTAAAATATAGTTTGAGTGGTATTTTCCTTTAAGAGTAGACACGCCAAAGATACGTTTGTGTGCTACCATGACCCGAACACTAGCACCATTGTATCTGTCATCATTGGCTGAGCTAACGCGCGTACTCTGACAACGTGTTACCAACGTGGCAAAATCACATGAACAATCAAAATTCCGTCAAACCACAACCATACGATACATGCTTAGCTAGCTTGATAAAGACATTGATTAACCAACACGCTTTGCAAACAAAAAAATATCCTAAAACATTGGTAGCATACCATACCTCTACTGACATGTGCGCCCGTCCGGAACACTCTACATATGTTAATAACTTGGCACTGATTGGCTTGTACACTGGTAAATCCCGCCTTTGGGGTTCGCACTCAACTCTGATTGTGTTATATAATATACATTTAATGTATTTCTACCAATCAAAGAAGAATACCAACTCCTGACCCGCTGTCCGTCATTTTACGGAAGAACACCCACGTCAACAAAATGTATTGAAAAACCGCAACAATGTTGCCCTCTACTGGAGAGGAAGAACAGTTAGTTACTTTATCAATAATCCTCCACCATTCAAATCTGATTCAAACCGATTGAAACACTGAGTACGGTTACATGCACACAATGCGAATATTGTGGCTAGTCAGATTAATATAATAGTTTGGTTAAAACGTTTACATGCGTTGCAATTACCTTAAATACATGTTAAATACAAATAAATAAAAACTATTTCCTTAATAATCCTGTTTAAATGGACACATCTGAAATCAGGCTACCTGATGGCACTCGGATAAATGCAGAACATCGCAAATCAACTTTCTACCACAGCTACAGTACCATCCCAGGCTGTCCCATGTCAGGCTATACCATTCCAAGCAGTATCATCTCAGGCTGTACCATCTAAGGAAGTACCATGTCAGGCTGTACCATCCCAGGTAGTACCACAAAAAGTGACGTTGGCTGATGAAGAGTATCTCATAGAACAAAATATATAATATATCCTAAGCCTGTGTTTACCACCGACCTTATTTTCCGCGTTTATCCAAAAACGCTACAAAAACGCCATTCGTTTCCATGTAGGCTTTGTCCTACGAACCATGGCGGGAATAGTGCCTATAAAAGACGCCATTTCTATTTATCTCTATAGTAGTAGGCTCAATGTCCAGGGCATCAAATTAACACCAGCCAAATGCGGGTAAATGTAAGTATTGGCGGGTAAGAATGTCTAATTTACCAGCCACGTTGGCAGGTGGTCAACTTGCAGGGCTCTACAGTGCGAGCATCACATTTGCGAATAAAAATGGTCAACAGCCAAAAATGAGCCCATGTGCGAGTTGTGATTTATTGTAGAAAAATGCTGCAGTAGCTGTTTTCAAAGTATTTCTGCTGTGTTGCTTCATTGCTGCTAAGTGCACAAATAAATACGAATCCTATATCCCACCGCAGGCAGCAAACACCTCTCATTGTTCTATCTGTGGCAAAACTGCCTGGCAGGAGATCTATGTGCTCTTAGTGAAGTGCTGATAAATTCATTTTTGGGGGCGCAGTGCACAGACATAAACGTTGGTCTTATATACTCTAAAGTGTACAATGTGAGACTTTATCCGCGTGTTTCTTGGCTCTTTACATTGTTTTGTCGACAAGTTCGATTGTTTTTCAACGTTAGTTTGAGTCTGAGGCTTCAACTTACAGCGAAGAGATGACCTAGCAGTCAGATCCCAAATCTCACAGACACACCTGACACGACTCAAGTGGCCCCGTTACCACGGTAACCTCCCGCCCTTAAAGGGGCAGCTGAACATTTTGTCTCATCTAATATTTTGGTTAAATGCACTGGTCATTTCTTGTTTTAGAAACATTACAAAGAATGGGCATCTGTTTTTTTGGGAATGTAATCTGAGTGGCCTGCAACAGTGGCTGGTGAAACAAAAAGTACATTTTTGACCCTGTCCTGTGTTTGTATGAACCAGTGATGATTGGCTCACCCCCTACTGACCAGGTCAGTTAAGAACAAATTCTTATTTACAATGACGGCCTACCCTGGTCAAACCAAAACCACACTGGGCCAATTGTGCGTCGCCCTATGGGACTCCCAATCACAGCCGGATGTGATACAGCCTGGAATCAAACCAGGGTCTGTAGTGACATCTCTAGTACTGAGATGCAGTGCCTTACACTGCTGCGCCACTGTCTGGAGGGTAAGATATAGTATATAGGTCTCTCCATGGGTGGGAGAGGGATATTTAAGCTTGTCAACATTCATTATTTTACTGACTTGTTGAATGATTGATCAATTCATCCCTCCTCAGCCTTCCTCTCCTCTGATGACCCAGTGAGGGTGGAGCTCATTCTGAGAACTGTTAAGGGACTGGTTAGGAAGAACACTTCTACAGCCAGTGAGGTGAGAGGTCACACATGGTTTAAAATGGTAAATAATTTGTCACCATAGCAAGTTGTCCACCGATATTCATGTAATTTCTCACCCCTTTGGGTTGTATAAAAGTTTATTTCCCATCAGACACACACACACATTTTCTTTGTTATTATGAAGGTAATTTGTATAGAATGTGCTTTTCCCCACACCTCTGTACATTGCTTGTGCATATTCAGTGGCCTGATTGCATCCAGACTAAATTCCGAACGCAATGCCCGTCCTGGCAGATAACCTATTGTGAACACAATGTGACTTTCGTGTATCCAGACCTAATGCAGCTTGGAGTGATCGGATGACAGAAGTTGCATTTAAGTGCCCAGGTATAACCGAGGCCATAGATGCCACATATCCATTACTTTGAGTGTTTTATATACTACAACTAAATGTTTCTTTCTGTGTTGCAGGGGCAGTCAAGAAATGCAATAGCAAAGCCACAGAACATTACATATTGTACGCAGAGCTGTGGGAGACCACCTCAAGCGTGCCCCTGGTAAAGACGGGAGTGATGGTTACCACGCAACCACGCCTTCAGCAGGCTTGAACAGTGGAATCTGTTTTTCTGTTTTCAGAATTTATTTTATTGAACCTTTATTTAACTAGGCAAGTCGGTTAAGAAAAATAAAGTATTATTTACAATGACGGCCTACCAGAGGGCAAAAAGCCTCCTGCAGGGACGGGGGCTGGGATAAAAAAAAAATATATATATATATATGACAAAACATACATCACGAAGAGAGAGACAACACTACATAAAAGACAACATAGCAAGGCAGCAACACATGACAACACAGCATGGTAGCAACACAACATGGTAGCAGCACAAAACATGGTACAAACATTATTGGGCACAGACAACAGCACAAAGGGCAAGAAGGTAGAGACAACAATACATCACGCAAAGCAGCCACAACTGTGAGTAAAAGTGTCCATGATTGAGTCTTTGAATGAAGAGATTGAGAACTGTCCAGTTTGAGTGTTTGTTGCAGCTCATTCCATTCGCTAGCTGCAGCGAACTGAAAGGACGAGCGACCCAGGAATGTGTGTGCTTTCAGGACCTTTAACAGATTGTGACTGGCAGAACGGGTGTTGTTTGTGGAGGATGAGGGCTGCAGTAGATACCTCAGATAGGGGGGGAGTGAGGCCTAAGAGAGTTTTATAAATAAGCATCAACTAGTGAGTCTTGCGACGGGTATATAGAGATGACCAGTTTACAGAGGAGTAGAGAGTGCAGTGATGTGTCCTATAAGGAGCATTGGTGGCAAATCTGATGGCTGAATGTTTTTTTATGTATTTTACCAGGTAGGCTAGTTGAGAACAAGTTCTCATTTACAACTGCGATCTGGCCAAGATAAAGCAAAGCGACACAGAGTTACACATGGAATAAACAAACATACAGTCAATAACACAATAGAAGAAAGTGTATTTACAGTGTGTGCAAATGAGGTAGGATAAGGGAGGTAAGGCAATAAATAGGCCATGGTGGCGAAAAAATTACAAATTAGCAATTAAACACTGGAGTGATAGATGTGCAGAAGATGAATGTGCAAGTAGAGATACTGAGATGCAAAGGAGCAAAAAAATTATAATAACAGTATGCAGATGAGGTAGTTGGATGGGCTATTTACATATGGACTATGTACAGGTGCAGTGATCTGTGAGCTGCTCTGACAGCTGGTGCTTAAAGTTAGTGAGGGATATATGAGTCTCCAGCTTCAGTGAATTTTGCAATTCGTTCCAGTCATTGGCAGCAGAGAACTGGAAGGAAAGGCAGCCAAAAGAGGACTTGGCTTTGGGGGTGACCAGTTAAAAATACCTGCTGGAGCGCGTGCTACGGGTGGGTGCTGCTATGGTGACCAGTGAGCTGAGATAAGGCGGGGCTATACCTAGCATAGACTTATAGATGACCTGGAGCCAGTGGGTTTAGCGACGAATATGAAGCGAGGGCCAGTCAACGAGAGCATACAGGTCGCAGTGGTGGGTAGTATATGGGGGCTTTGGTGTTAAAAAGGATGACACTGTGATAGACTACATCCAATTTGCTGAGTAGAGTGTTGGAGGCCCTTTTGTAAATTACGTCGCCAAAGTCGAGGATCAGCAGGATAGTCAGTTTTACGAGGGAATGTTTGGCAGCATGAGTGAAGGATGCTTTGTTGCGAAATAGGAAGCCGATTCTAGATTTAATGTTGGATTGGAGATACTTAATGTGAGTCTGGAAGGAGAGTGTACAGTCTAACCAGACACCTACGTATTTGTAGAAGTCCACATATTCTAAGTCAGACCCATCCAGAGTAGTGATGCTGGACAGGCGGGCAGGTGCTGGTAGCGATCAGTTGAAGAGCATGCATTTAAGAGCAGTTGGAGGCCACGGAAGGAGAGTTGTATGGCATGGAAGCTCGTCTGGAGGTTAGTTAACACAGTGTCCAAAGAGGGGCCAGAAGTATACAGAATGGTGTCGTCTGCGTAGAGGTGGATCAAAAAATCACCAGCAGCAAGAGCGACATCATTGATGTATACAGAGAAAAGAGTCGGCCCAAGAATTTAACCCTGTGGCACCCTCAGAGACTGCCAGAGGTCCGGACAACAGACCCTCCGATTTGACACACTGAACTCTGAGTTGTAGTTAGTGAACCAGGCGAGGCAGTCATTTGAGAAACCAAGGCTGTCGAGTCTGCCGATAAGAATGTGGTGATAGACCTGGCTAAGGCTTTCGACTGTCAATGAATACAGCTGCACAGTATTGTCTCTTTATCGATGGAGGTTATGTAGGACCTTGAGCGTGGCTGAGGTGCCCCCGTGACCAGCTCGGAAACCAGATTGCATAGCGGAGAATGTACGGTGGGATTCGAAGTGGTCGGTAATCTGTTTGTTGACTTGGCTTTCGAAGACCTTAGAAGGCAGGGTAGGATAGATATAGGTCTGTAGCAGTTTGGGTCTAGAGTGTCTCCCCTTTGAAGATGGGGATGACCGCGGCCGCTTTCCAATCTTTGGGGATCTCAGACGATACAAAAGAGAAGTTGAACAGGCTAGTAATAGGGGTTGCATCAATTTCGGCAGATCTTTTTAGAAAGAGCAAGTCCAGATTGTCTAGTCCTGCTGATTTGTAGGGGTCCAGATTTTGCCGCTCTTTCAGCACATCAGCTGTATGGATTTGGGTGAAGGAGAAGCTGGGGAGGCTTGGGAAAGTTGCTGTGGTGGGTGCAGGGCTGTTGACCAGGGTAGGGGTGGCCAGGTGGAAAGCATGGCAAGCCATAGAAAAATGCTTATTGAAAATCTCAATTATCGTGGATTTATCAGTGGTGACAGTGTTTCCTGTCCTCAGTGCAGTGGGCAGCTGGGAGGAGGTGCTCTTATTCTCCATGGACTTTACAGTGTCACAGAACTTTTTGGAATTAGTGCTGGAGGATGCAAATTTGCTAGCCTTTGCTTTCCTAACTGCCTGTGTATATTGGTCCCCAACTTCCCTGAAAAGTTGCATATCTTGGGGGCTATTCGATTCTAATGCCGTACGCCACAGGATGTTTTTGTGCTGGTCAAGGGCAGTCAGGTCTGGAGTGAACCAAGGGCTATATCTGTTCCTGGTTCTACATTTTTTGAACAGGGCATGCTATTTAAGATTGTGAAGAAAGCACTTTTAAAGAATAACCAGGCATCTTCTACTGACGGAATGAGGTCAATATCCTTCCAGGATACCCGGGCCAGGTCGATTAGAAAGGCCTGCTCGCTGAAGTATTTTAGGGAGCGTTTGACAGTGATGAGGGATGGTCGTTTGACCGCAGACCCATTACGCACACAAGCAATGAGGTAGTGAACGCTGAGATCCTGGTTGAAGACAGCAGAGGTGTATTTGGAGGGCAGGTTGGTTAGGATGATATCTGTGACGATGCCTGTGTTTACGAATTTGGGGTTGTACCTGGTAGGTTCATTGATAATTTGTGTGAGATTGAGAGTATCAAGCTTAGATTGTAGGATGGCTGGGGTGTTAAACGTGTCCCAGTTTAGGTCACCTAACAGCACGAGCTCTGAAGATAGATGGGGGGCAATCAATTCACATAGTGTCCAGGGCACAGAAGGTGGTCTACAGCAAGCAGCAATGGTGAGAGACTTGTTTCTGGAAAGGTGGATGTTTAAAGTAGAAGCTCAAATTGTTTGGGCACAGATCTGGATAATAAGACAGAACTCTGCAGGCTATGGTAAAGAACATCTAGCCGCTCGAGAGCACCCTTACCTGCCGATCTATAAATGGCATCTCTGTAATCTAGCATGGGTAGGATGGTCATCTGAATCAGGGTTAGTTTGGCAGCTGGGGTGAAAGAGGAGCGATCACGATAAAGGAAACCAAGTTTCGATTTATCTTTATCCTGCAGCTTTGATATGTGCTGAGAGAAAGACAGTGTACCGTCTAGCCATACTCCCAAGTACTTGTATGAGGTGACTACCTCAAGCTTTAAACCCTCAGAGGTAGTAATCACACCTGTGGGGAGAGGGGCATTCTTCTTACCAAACCGCACAACCTTTGTTTTGGAGGTGTTCAGAACAAGGTTAAGGGCAGAGAAAGCTTGTTGGACACTAAGAAAGCTTTGTTGTAGAGCATTTAACACAAAATCCAAAGGGGCCAGCTGAGTATGACTGTATTATCCGCATATGAATGGATGAGAGAGCTTTCTACTGCCTGAGCCATGTTGTTGATGTAAATTGTGAAGAGCGTAGGGCCTAGGATTGAGCCTTGGGGTACTCCCTTAGTGACAGGCAGTGGCTGAGACAGCCGATTTTCTGACTTTATACACTGTACTCTTTGAAAGAGGTAGGTAGCAAACCAGGCCAAAGACCCCTCAGAGACACCAATACTCCTTAGCCGGCCCACAAGAATGGAATGGTCTACCGTATCAAAAGCTTTGGCCAAGTCAATAAAAATAGCAGCACAACATTGCTTAGAATCAAGGGCAATGGTGACATCAGAGTACCTTTAAGGTTGCAGTGACACATCCATAACCTGAGCAGAAACCAGATTGCATACCAGAGAGAATACTATAGACATCAAGACATTTTCCAACACTTTTGATAAACAGGGCAAAATAGAAATAAGCTAGGATCAGCTTGATTGCCCCCTTTAAATAAAGGACAAACCGTGGCTGCCTTCCAAGCAAGCTTTTGTTGAGCGATGGGTAACGATGGGTGTGGGTGTCAGTTGATGTGTGCAGAGGGTCCCTGGTTCGAGCCCAGGTAGGGGCGAGGAGAGGGGCGGAAGCTATACTGTTACATGTGTAAATACTTGAGTGATGGTGGCCTCTTACAAGCAAGGCCAGTTTCCTGGAAACAAGCCTATACCAGGACCAAAACATCCTTTCAGTAGCTCTGTTGAGCATGCATTTCAGTCCAGTAGTAAGCTTACGCTGCGTCCAGGAAACAGGCCCGTTAAAAGTGCAACACACTACATTTATAGAATGGGTCCAGTGTTATTTAATGTATCCTTTAACTAGGCAAGTCAGTTAAATTCTTATTTACAATGACAGCCTACCCCGGCCAAACCCTAACCTGGACGACGCTGGGACAATTGTGTGCCGCCCTATGCGACTCCCAATCACGGCCAGTTGATACAGCCTGGAATCGAACCAGGGTCTTTAGTGACGCCTCTAGCATAGATGCAGTGCCTTAGACCGCTGCACCAATCAGGAAGAATATGGTTTAGAAATACCAGATTTTTTTCTTTAGATCACAACCCCCCCCCCAATCCTCAAGGAATTCAGAAACGATCCGCATTTCATAAATTCAAACAAAACATATTGGTTTTGTGGGCCTTTTTATTTCACAATCCTTTCAAATGTACAAAAACAAAGACATCGTACAAAATAAAAGGAATTCACCATAACTCCCCTCTTCCAGAAATAATAAACTAATAGATGACCGGAAATTGGTATTGTACCAAAGTGCATCAGAGGTACAGACAGACCAAGGGAAATAATCTCAATTTCATTGAGACAAAAACCAAAAAAAATATTCAGGCAGGCCATGGACACCACCGCCACTTTCCACAGTGTTCGCAGAGCGGCAGGACCCTCATCTCAACTGGGCTCAGAGCATTCTGTAAGTTCACTAAAGATTGGAATATAATTTAGTTGTCAGTGTTTTCCCTCCTCGGAATGTTGGCGCCAGTTGAGCTTCTATAGCTCAATCTTCTTCTTCTTGGTCGTCTCCTCTTCCTGAACCACCAGGGGGTTGGTGGCCTCCTTCTTCAGGTAGGAGATTAAGTCACTGACCTCGCGACCTCCCTGAAAAAAAAAAAAAACATCGACAAGCCAGGTTAGCTGTAGCATCAATGTGACACAGTAAATCCTACATGTGAGTGAGAGTATCCTTAGAATCTTCTATGAGCCAGAAATTATAACGCATTAATTTATATCAAAGATTTTTTTTTACAACTAAACCAAGCTAGACCAAAGCAGTTGTTTCAAATGGGAACATTTAGTGGGCATCCTATTTGCATATTCTAGTCTACATTTGCATATTTACATTAGGGAACGCCTACTCTGAAGTGCATGTGTGCAATAACTCAATTAGCCTTTTCACTCCTAAACAATTAATATTTTTTGGTTTGTTTTTTATTTTGGCAAAGAGTGAAGTCTACAAAAAAATTATTATATATATATTCAAAAAATTGTCCACTCTGTTCATAGCAGATACTAGTTTTGGGAACAGAAAAAACAGTATTGAGATCAAACGTTGTTTCACCGATGAGAAAATTAGCAGAGTGTCAACCAAAATCCATCTCGTTCCATCTTCTCCCACTGGCAACCAACGGGCTTCCTCTCATCACCATATTTGGTAGTGAGTGGAAACGCCAAGCGGATGCTTCACATTTATACATCCGGTGAAATATCTGGCTCATTGTTCTATCTGGGGTTGTGTGTATACTCGGGACAAACCTCGTATTTCTTCGGGCTCATTTTCTGTCCAGCTGGAGCGAAGAAGATGGTGGGGAATCTGAAACAGGGAAATTAAAAGCATGATTATTAGGGTGCAACAGACATGACATGTAAACCGCCTGCATGTCAAACACTCGCTAAATAGTTAGGACTGTTGGAGATTAATCACTCACCCTCTGACTTCGTATTGGGATGGCACGTCATTGGCTGTGGCATCCATCTTTGCGATGACAATGTTGGGATCACTGGACAGCTGCGAGGTAGAAGTGGGGGGGGGTTAGTCTCACATGCCAATGTAGAATGGCCATAATCACATCATTTCAAATCAGTAGCCCTTACCTTCTCTCCCAGCTCTTTCCACTTGGGCTCCAGGCTCTTGCAGTGGCCACACCAGGGGGCATAGAACTCAATCAGCACGTCCTTGTCCTCCTCGTTCACAACGGCGTCAAAGTTCTCAGCCACCACAGTCTGGAGGACAACAAAGGATGGAAAGGGTTGGCCTTGGTGAGAATGGTTTACACAGACAAACCTTGAAAAGCCATGCCTCTTCGTGGAGTAAAACAGGGACATCTGTCAGACAGCGCAACAAACATAGATCCTCCCTCAAACACACCGCTCCAATTGGAAACCATCGAGTTGCTGCTTCGATTACACATTTTGTCCGATTTGAGAGCGCCCAACCGCTTGCAATGTCAGTCTCAAGCGCCGACTCACCTTGACTGGGCCGTCGTTGTTCTCAGGGATGGGCTCAGACTTGAGGTAACGCTTCAGCTTGCCGTCAAAGTAGTCCTGCAGGAAACGCTCCAGGGCCTTGCCGTCACGTCTGTGTAAAAACCCAAGACATTGTACTGAATCAGTAGAGAAATAAAACCCAGACACAGGAAGTTTCTACCTGTAGGAGGGCACCATAACCTGTTAGAGCTGCTATATTCAGTGGAAAGTGTACATTTAACTTGCTGGTAGTAAGACATTACATGTGTATCAATCTTTGTCTGCTTCTAAACTGTGGTCCTGGCTGATATCCTTTGTTGCAGAGAGTTTAAAATGTCAAACTTGGCGACAAAGCCCCAAGAGCTTTTTAACATTTTTCAAGGGATGCTTGAAAAATGTTACTTGAGTTCTATGGCAGATTAGACCGAGTGAGTGAGAGGACACTCAAACAGTAAGTGAATTCCCTAGTTAAATAACAGGTAGCACTTGTATGATCAATAAACTCTTAACCAGTAAATTCTCAACCAATGTCCATCACCCTATCCTAAGGGATACCATGTCCGAAGTGCCATTTGGAGTTGCGTGGTGATAAGTGACACTTACGAGAACTCCTCGGTCATGACGTATTTGTCTCCCTTGGCGGTGCGGATACCGACCACAGGAAGCTCCCCGGAGCTGGCGTCCAGGCCCATCTCAGCGATGTCTTGGCTAAAGCTGTTCTTGCTGGCCACGGCAAAGTTCAGCTTGTTCCCCTGGTCCAGAAAACCCTTGGCCACCTTCATTACACTGTAGACAGTGAGAGAGAGGGAGTTGGGTTCATGCATATAACACGTTGGAACATTTATCATGCATCCCAAATAGGCCACTGAAATGCAAATCTGTTGCAAATCTCCATTGAACATGCTTTACCGTCTGTGTCTAGGAAACCAGCCTTCAGAGTACACAAAATGAGGTACAAGTTGAGTCTTGGGGACTGACAGCTGGAGAGATTACACTTTAACAAAACATAGCACACGAGACAAAAGGAGGGTTCCCTCCTGGGAATAAGTGTTATTTATTAGGGACCCTACCGGTTCCTCCAGTAGTTGGAGCCCTTGGGGTTCTTCTCGTAGTCCACATCATAGTAGGCCACCAGCAGATCCTTGCCCTTCATTTGGTCCTTGTTGTCGTCAGTCATGTGGGGGCACATTCCAAAGCTGACGGGGAAAGAGAAAAATGCAGTGTAAGAGGTACAACTTGTTTCATAAATGTCAGCATGCAAAACGCAGTAGACTAGAGGTACAACTTGTTTCATAAATGTCAGCATGCAAAACGCAGTAGACTAGAGGTACAACTTGTCAAGAAAAAAAAACATTCCCTCATTCTAGACAGTGGGATTGAACAAAAAATTAAAAAAGGCTGCTCTTGACAGAGAAACTGGTCCATGCGTCTCCCAAGAATTCATTCAATAAGAATCCCTTCAAAACTGCCTAAATGGTTCATCACTGCCAAAAGGGAGAAAATATTGAGGTAAAACTCACATGTTGTCCTGGATGAACTGCTTGATCTTGGCGTTGGTGAACGTCTCCTCGCTGAACTTGACACTGCTCTCTTCAAATTTGTTGTTGAGGCGTGATGGACGGAACAGAATGATTCCCCTGCAATAAAAAAAGAACACAAGATGATACTGGCGTCAGATAACACATCAAACAAGAAAACGTAAACATAATGAGCATTATTAATAAGGGACACAAACTGGTGAGGGTCCAAAAAGGTGACACTTCATTTTTGCACTGAAACATGCAAAAAAAATCCCTGCTGGGGGGGTAAAATGCAAGTTTTAACTAATTAAACAACAAAGACTATAATCTACATGATCAGTCTCTGTGTGTAAAATAAAAAGTGGTTCATGTGAACCTAACTCAGCTAAAAAATTAAATACAAATGTTATTTGTTGCCTAGACTTTACTGCAAATGACACTCAAGTCTTGAGAAAAAAAAACAATAGACTAATATTGCAATTAGCCACGACAGCCTTTATAATAGAATGCTTGTGACCACACACACACATCTAAATATTGCACTTGTAAAATGTTTTTAATCTTAAAGTAGAAATAGAATTGCTCTATTATAGTGGCTACTATAGTAGACATCTATCAAGTGCACAAGGCTACATGTGTGCAAAAATATAAAGTTCAGAGTAAAAAATGAACCACCCCCTCACTCACACAAAAGTTCAACACAACAAAAGCAATATCTGTGTGCTACACTGCACGTTATTACATTGTACACTGTCTGCCTGTGGACATCTGTTCTACAATGTGCCAGCAGAGCATGATACCCTTTGTTGTCATAATTGATCTCTTTCAGGCAGAGAGTACACCTGGCCTACCTCTTTTTATCCACTGTATTGAAAGAGGGAAAGTGTGTGGTGTTCCTTTCACCTCTATTGGCTTCCAGCTTAAGCCTGGCCCAGCTCCAGCTACACTTGATCCCTGAATCCACTTGTTTAACAAGCAACACCTCATTTACACTTAATTCTCTCATTCTGAAAATTAACCACATACTGTAGAGGGAAAACATTAGATCACAGATAGTAGTTAGCTAGTTAACCTTGTTAACATTTCACACAGATTGCCAGGGTCCAGTAAGTGTAACGGGTGTGAAATGGCTAGCTAGTTAGCGGTGGTGCGCGCTAATAGCGTTTCAATTGGTTACGTCACTCGCTTTGAGACCTTGAAGTAGTGGTTCCCCTTGCTCTGCAAGGGCCGCGGCTTTTGTGGAGCGATGCTTCGTGGGTGACTGTTGTTGATGTGTGCAGAGGGTCCCTGGTTCGCGCCCGGTTTGGGGCGAGGGGACGGACGTAAAGGTAAACTGTTACATAAGCAACTAACGCGCTATAACTTGAGGAATGGCAAGGAGTCGTATCCCAGTTAATACTATAGCGAATTGGTTAGGTTACTAACGTTAGCTCATCTGATGTTGTAAAGTTAGCTAGCTAGCTGTCTGACTTTATTAGCCAGCTAATTTTCAAACAATAGACTCAATTAAGTTAGCTAATGTTGCTCAACATTTCTCTGGCTAGCTTACAGAGAATTCGATCCAGCTAACAAGATACTTAATGCTAATACTTGTTCCACCACACTTTCTCCCTCATCTCAAACTTTCCAAATGCCAGGTGTTTTTCAGTTACAGCTCATGAAGTAAGCTCCATCACCCCCGTCTCCGTGGTCAGGCTTCTCACCTACCTCTTAGTTATCGTTCAGGGGACGCACTGCTGTAAATTAACTGGCAAACTGCCTTTGCACCCTACTGCTGTCTTTCCAGAGCGCGCGCTGATTCTGTAACTAGCAAATAGGTTGTCTCTTCAGTTGCATGCTGCATTCTGTTATGTGAACGATTGGCTGAGCCTTGGATACAGACAGTATTGCTTCAAATGCGCATCACTCGTTCGCTTACAGCCAGTAGTGATCCAAAGCCCCCCCCCTAAACTTCTCATCGGATTTACACGATTCACGTACGTCACCTATTTTGGATTCAAAACAGCGAATTTCACCAAAAGGTGACTAGTTTGTGTCCCTGATTAAAGTGACAGTTCACTTAAAATACAAGTTAACATGATTTTCCACTTACCTTACCAGTACAGTGGAGAAAACATGTTAGTATTTTGAGTGAACCATCCCTTTACAGGGATAAACAAGCCAATAATCAGAGAACACTCACTCTCCCTCTACGCCATGTTTCTGGAGAAGCTCCTCTGAGTTGGTGTGTGCAAAGCGGAAGGACTCTCGGAGGGCACTGGCCGACTTCAGGAACTCTGCTTTGGCTGGGCTTCCACCGTCGGCAAAGAAACCTGGACAAGACAGACACAGGAAACACAGCATACAGTCAAATATCAGACGACAAAAGGCAAAAAGTAGACATTTTACTCAGTCATTTGGTTTTGTTTATTCATGCAGAACTCAACTTTAAGGCAAAACCTACCCACAACACTTGCGTCACGGTCTCCGACATACTTTGTGAAATCTGCCTCGCTCTTGAGCTCCACGGAAGCTGGGCCGGCCTGCTTTTTAAGATGGCTGACAATTCCATCTGACAGAGAAACCATTGAAATACAGGGTCAAAAACATGCAATATGTGGATGCCAGGCAGTGACTCTTGTCCATCAGGACAAGACGACATTGAATGTTAAGGCTAAATACCTGCATTTCTGGGTCCATCGTAGGCACCAGCGTCCTCTCCGTCTCTGAAGATCTTCAGTGTTGGGTAACCGCTGACTCCGTATTTCTGGCATACATTGTTGTGGACCGTGCAGTCGACCTAAAGCAAGATGTCAGGTGGCCATTACTTAGTGTGACCTAGAGCACAAACTGTGCAACTAGCTCAGTTTATAGAAACCTTATGGACATGGCTATCTTTACAGGAGTGTGGGGTATTACACACACAACCTTTTAAGACCAAAAGGTCAAAATGTAAGGTGCATTAAGTGACTGAAGTACCTTGGCCAATCCGACGATGCCTTTCAGACGCGTGGCTGCCACCTCATACTCCGGAGCTAGTTTTTTACAATGGCCACACCTACAGGACAAACAAGTGAGGTAAACTGATAATCTGTAAAACAATAAAATCTTGTCCCTTATGTTGCCTTCCCAGGCAGTGAACCGTTCAGGCCTTAGCTTGAAATCTAGAGGAGTGGGAGTTAAAAGCAGGTGGAATTTGATACCACCGTGACAGATCAAATTGACGTGTAAATGGACGTTGAAATAAATGCAGCCGCAATGGTTTGAGAATAAAGGAAATCCACATAGTGCTTGGAAAATACAAACCTGAATGAAGTCATCAAATCTGATCAACCATCTTGAAAATGATAGATTGCTCTGATTATCTGAGGAAGCCCTGCTCAACTTTGACAGCATTGTTGAACTATGTAAAGGTTTTGGGGACCAATCGGGAGTAGCCACCCAAGCTTCACTGGCCAATCATAAGGTTACAACTAAACTAATATTGTCACTGAGGTATAGAACCTAGCAGGGTCATAGCCAGAAGAGATCCATCATTTGTCAAATTAACGACAGGTTAGAAAAATGTATGCAGCAGGTTAGGATAATTAGGTTAAGGTTAGGACTAGCTTTAAATAAAATGCAAAAAAATACATTTTGCTAAACGCTGGATCCTTCTAGCATTGACCACGTAGCAGGCGTAAAAAAAGAAACGCCTGAGCAGAAGCCACATTCAGTTAAGTTGTATCCTTGAAATCCGGATGCATCAGAATTTTGCAAACTCTGCTAAGGGTGGATCGTCACTCGTTATTACAGCCACAGTCATAAATAATTATGGCTAAACCCCGCCCATTTCTATAATTTATCTTTTTAAAATCTGATTATAAATCTAACCCTACATGTTTTGTTTTCATCCATTTTTAAGATGGCCAATTTTTACTTTGTGTCTGCGTTAACTCGTGACAACCCAAAAGAGAGGGTTACAACAGTGGCAGGCCAAGCCCCCGACGTCCTTATTGTTAACTTCATTGTAAGGTCATTTCCAATAGTAATAGCTAGTAATTTAGCCTTAAAGCTAAGTCTGAGAGGTAGACAAGATAACTTAGTAAACTAATGATCAAACTACGAATTAGGCCATTTATTATTAAACATGAAACGTTCTGGATAGCCAGGCTCAACTAGTTAGCCAACAAACCAGCAATGTCCATCAGACACCTAACTTAACTAGTTAGCGAACACATTTAATAACGCGTAGCAAAGTGCATTTAACAAATGGGAGCAGAAACGAGTCACGAAGCTAGGCTGTGGCAAATTAGATAGCTCATAAGTTAGGAAGTGCATGGCTAACTATTATCAGCTAGGTAACAGTACCTAGCTAGCTAGATGCACAGTTGGGGAAACAATTTTCTAACGTTAATACACGTTTATATACACATTCTAAAAGGAGCATTAACCTTTTGGACAAGCCAATGTTATTCCTCTTGCGTGAGTAACAGTATAAACAAAGTAACGATAGTCAACGAGCTAACGGCGTCTGTTCACTGGAGATAAAATTGTAACCATTTAGCTTCCGAATGTAGCTAAGCTAGCCAGTAGCTAGCTATGCGTTTCTGTAGAACTTACCATGGCGCAAAGAATTCCACGAGAATCATCCCGTGGTCTCCAATTTTACTGTCAAAATCGTCATCCGTGAATTCAATCACATCACTCGCCAGGGCAGCCCCGGCGAGAACAACAAAGAAAAACAATTTCAACATTGTAAAACGCGCCAACGTCTTCAATCCTGCAAAAAGAGGAGCAATTTGAAATGTAAAGCTTGTTTTTAATGGGGAAACCTCCTAATGTACAAGGCTTTCTCGCTAGGCCCAATGTTGGAGGCACTGTTCGAAAGAGAACGGGCTTTAGTGGTGAGGATATGTATTACCGGGGCTTCTCAAAGTAACCCAAGTGTGGCATCTTACCATTGGAGTTTGAACAGCGTCATACTGTCTTAATCAGCCAATAAGAGTCCGGCACACATTATTTCCTTGTTCACGACCAATCTCCATTCATCTCCTTGGCTTTATCGTGAATAATTGCATTGAAGATGTCATACTGATATTGATCACTTAGCTCAATTCATCAAAATACAGTAAAACAAACGTTATTTGTTTGAAAAATAACATACAATCACAGATATTAAAATAGTCTTTATTATTATATTAATTGCCTATTCATATCTGTTCATGACAGTCTATGACTTGGGTGACTGGAGTCTGACAATTTTATGGGCTTTCCTCTGACACCACCTATTATATAGGTCCTGGATTGCAGGAAGCTTGGCCCCAGTGATGTACTGGGCCAAACGCACTACCCTCTGTAGCGCCTAGCGGTCAGATGCCGAGCAGTTGCCATACCAGGCGGTGATGCAACCGGTTAGGATGCTCTCGAGGATCTGGGGACCCATGCCAAATCTTTTCAGTCTCCTGAGGGGGAAAAGGTTTTGTCGTGCCCTCTTCACAACTGTCTTGGTGTGTTTGGACCATGATAGAGCGTTGGTGATGTGGACACCAAGAAATGTGACACTCTCGACCCGCTCCACTACAGCCCCGTTGATGTTACTGGGGGCCTGTTCGGCCTGCCTTTTCCTGTAGTCCACGATCAGCTTCTTTGTCTTCCTCACTTTGAGGGAGAGGTTGTTGTCCTGTCACCACACGGCCAGTTCTCTGACCTCCTCCCTATAGGCTTTCTCATTGTTGTCGGTGATCAGGCCTACCACTGTTGTGTCGTCAGCAAACTTAATGATGGTGTTGGAGTCGTGTTTGGCCATGCAGTCATGGGTGAACAGGGAGTAGAGGAGGGATCTAAAAACACACCCCTGAGGGGCCCCAGTGTGTTTAGGATCAGCGTGACAGACGAGTTATTGCCTACCCTTACCAACTGGGGGCGGCCCGTCAGGAAGTCCAGGATCCAGTTGCAGGTGTTTAGTCCCAGAGTCCTTAGCTTAGTGATGAGCTTTGTGGGCACTGTGGTGTTGAACGCTGAGCTGTAGTCAATGAACAGCATTTTCACATAGGTATTATTTTTGTCCAGGTGGGAAAGGGCAGTGTGGAGTGCGATTGAGATTGTCATCTGTGGATCTGTTCGGGCGGTATGTGAAATGGAGTGTGTCTAGGGTGTCCGGGAGGATGCTGTTGATGTGAGCCATGACCAGCCTTTCAAAGCACTTCATGGCTATCGACGTGAGTGCTACGGGGCGGTAATAATTTAGGCAGGTTACCTTCGCTTCCTTGGGCACATGGACTATGGTGGTCTGCTTGAAACGTAGGTATTACAGACTCAGTCAGGGAGAAGTTGAAAATGTCAGTGAAGACAGTTGCCAGTTGGTCCGCGCATGCTCTGAGTACACGTCCTGGTAATCCATCTGGCCCAGCGGCTTTGTGAATGTTGACCTGTTTAAAGGTCTTGCTCACATCGGCTACCAAGAGCGTTATCACACAGTCATCCAGAACAGCTGGTGCTCTCGTGCATGCTTTAGTGTTGCTTCCCTCGAAGCGAGCATCAAAACCATTTAGCTCGTCTGGTATGCTTCCGTCACTCGGCAGCTTGCGTCTGGGTTTCCCTTTGTATTTCGTAATAGTTTTCAAGCCCTGCCACATCCGACGAGCGTCAGAGCTGGTGTAGTAGGATTCAATCTTAATTCTGTATTGACGCTTTGCTTGTTTGATGGTTCGTCTGAGGGCATAGTGGAATTTCTTATAGGCATCCGGATTAGTGTCCTTCTCCTTGAAAGTGGCAGCTCTAGCCTTTAGCTCAATGTGGATGTTGCCTGTAATCCATGGCTTCTGGTTGGGATATGTACGTATGGTCACTGTGGGGACGACGCCGTCGATGCACTTATTGATGAAGCCAATGACTGAGGTGGTATACTCCTCAATGCCATTGGATGAATCCCGGAACATATTCCAGTCTGTAGTAGCAAAACAGTCCTGTAGCGTAGCATCCGCGTCATCTGACCACTTCCGTATTGAGCGAGTCTCTGGTACTTCCTGCTTTAGTTTTTGCTTGTAAGCAGGAATCAGGAGGATATAATTATGTTCAGATTTGCCAAATGGAGGGCGAGGGAGAGCTTTGTATGCATCTCTGTGTGTGGAGTAAAGGTAGTCTAGAGTTTTTTTCCCCTCTGGTTGCACATGTGACATGCTGGTAAATATTTGGTTAAACTGATTTAAGTTTGCCTGCATTAAAGTCCCCGGCCACTAGGAGCGCCGCTTCTGGGTGAGCATTTTCTTGTTTGCTTATGGCCTTATAGAGTTGGTTGAGTGCGGTCTTAGTGCCAGCATCGGTCTGTGGTGGTAAATAGACGGCTAGGAATAATATAGATGAGAACTCTCTTGGTAGAGAGGTATACAGCTTATCATAAGGTACTCTACCTCAGGCAAGCAATACCTCGAGACTTCTTTAATATTAGATATCGCGCACCAGCTGTTATTGACAAAAAGACACACACCCCCACCCCTCGTCTTACCAGACGTAGCTTCTCTGTTCTGCCGGTGCATGGAAAATCCCTCCAGCTCTATATTATCCGTGTCGTCGTTCAGCCACGACTCAGTGAAACATAAGATATTACAGTTCTTAATGTCCCGTTGGTATGATAATTGTAATCGTAGGTCATCAATTATATTTTCCAATGATTGCATGTTAGCAAGTAGAATTGATGGCAGTGGGAGTTTACTCGCTCGCCTACGGATTCTCAAAAGGCAGCCCGATCTGCGTCCTCTTTTCCTCCGTCTTTTCTTCACGCAAATGACGTGGATCTGGGCCGGTTCCCGGGAGAGCAGTATATCTTTCTCGTCGGACTTGTTTAAAGGAAAAAGCTTCTTTCAGATCGTGGTGAGTAATCCCAGTTCTGATGTCCAGAAGTTATTTTCGGTCATAAGAGACGGTAGCAGCAACATTATGTACAAAATAAGTTAAAAAATAAGTTACAAACAACGCAAAAAAAAAGAACAAAATAGCACAATTGGTTACGGGCATGTAAAACGTCAGTCATCCTCTTCGGGCGCCATTTTAACTTGAGGTGATTAAAGAGAGTCGCACACTCTATGTATAAAATCCCAGTAATTTATTGGGTAAAACACCAATGTTTCAGCGTCACTGTGCCTTCTTCAGGGTGTGATGCCGAAACGTTGGTGTTTTACTAGAGTGCGCAACTCTCTTTATTTATTTTCATAGCTTACAGTTTATTCGCTGTTAGTCAGCACCTCTACACTAAATAACTTTCTCTAGGTGTGTGTCAGCTCAATGCTTTTTATTATACTTGAGGTGATTAAACACTACACCTGATAGGCTCAACAGCTCATACCTTTTGTTATAAACTGCATGCTAAATAACAAGGGTGTGTGTGTGTGTGTGTGTGTGTGAGAGAGAGAGACAGACAGACGAGGAGAAGTACACTAGTCTAATGGGGAAGGACACACACCAGCTGGTGTGCTTTGAGATGTCCCCATCTCCCCCAGTGGGGCAGCACCATCACCATGGACCACCATCGCCAGGGACGACTGGATTCTAGAGACTAATTCTTCACAGAGTCTTGAATGGAAAACTAAAGCCTTGGGTTTTACCTGGAAATGTCATGGGGGGATTTTACTATGGCGATGTACTTGAGACTCATGTTGAATATTTTTTGTTGATTTTTTGTTGATTTAAAGCAATATTTCAGATGTAGTTCAGCTTTGCACATATTCCTTTCCATTGTACTGTTTACTGTATATTGTATAATATTGGGGGGCTAATCTTCTGTCTGATGCGTGGGTTCACCATGACTAATGCCACAACAAAGAATACTTGTTGATGTGGTTTATTACATAAGTAACAGATAACTTGCAGCACAGTGTGAACAAGTACCTAGCAACTAGCAGCTAGTTAGTATGAGTTAGTTAGGACGCTTCAGCTTTGGCACAAAACGAGCAGTGCTCCAGTCCTGTGTCGTTAAGCCATCAAGAGATCAATTTACTAACTGACAATCACCGGGTGCATGCCCACTATATTAAATACCCATATACTATGGTAGCCAATAGATTTACAGGAAACGTGCCAACGTGCATACACACACACACACACACACACACCTACCTACCTTGACATAATTCTTGAGGTAAAATATTTACGAATATCATTGTCATCATTCTGAATACCATTGTATTGGAGATACAAGCAGATAACACATATCAAAGTTTCTCTCACCTATTATGTAATGCATATTACCACAGTCGAGTCTATCTGCATCTCTTGTAAAAAACAAACAGATGAACATTGACTGGAATTTTCAATGACATAAGATTTTTGCACTACATTTAGTAGACACACTTGTCCAGAGCGACTTACAGTAGTGAGTGCATGGTGCTGGTACCCTGTAGGAATCGAACCCACAGCCCTGGTGATGCAAATGTCATACTCTACCAACTGAGCTACACGGGACCTAGCTTGAATGCCGACTGCATTTCAAAATTCTTACTGTATTTATCTCACTCTCTAAATCAGTTTCATTTTTACAACATATTTTGTCACAACTTTCAGTAGCCTGTTTGCCAGGTCTGCAGATGATCTGTCTTCGCTTTAGCTTGGTTGTTGCTCTCTGGACTAGAGGTAGATCTGGCAACCTGACTATTCTTTCTGCCCCAGAGGTGTTTGACAACATGGATCCTAAGCTGGAGATCCAGAAGCTGGTTCTGGACATGTTGGACTGGATCATCCTGGCACTCTTCTTAGTAGAGATCTTCCTGAAGTGGGTAGACAACATCTGATACTTCTGGAAAAGCACCTGGAATATCTTAGATTTTTATGGAGAGTCAAACCAAGAAATAATTAAATAACGAGTTCTCTGTCAATGTACTGTAAACTGCATGTGAGGTAAATAGATACAGTAGATACACACAGTGGTGGAAAAAGTACCCAATTGTCATACTTGAGTTAAAGTAAAGTTACTTAATAAGTCTAAAAGTATTTGGTTTTAAATATAAATATTAAATATACTTAAGTATCAAAAGTAAATGTAAATGTTAAAATATACTTAAGTATCAAAGAAAAAGTATAAATCCTTTCAAATTCCTTATATTAAGCTAAATAGAAGCCATCATTTTCTTGTTTTTTTTATTTATGGATAGCCAGGGGCACACTCCACCACCATTTACAAACGAAGCATGTGTGTTTAATGAGTCCACCAGATCAGAGGCAGGAGTAATGACCAGGGATTTTCTCTTGATAAGTGTGTGAACTGGACCATTTTCCTGTCCTAAGCATTCAAAATGTACTTTTGGGTGTCAGAGAAAATTGATGGAGTAAAAACTACATTCTTTTCTTTAGGACTATAGTGAAGTAAAGGTTGTCAAATATATAAATAGTAAAGTAAAGATACCCCAAAAACAACTAAAGTAGTACTTTCAAGTACTTAAGTACTTTACACCACTGAATACACATAAATAAATACATACAAACCACAAACTCAGCAAAAAAAGAAACATCCCTTTTTCAGGACCCTGTCATTCAAAGATCATTTGTAAAAATCCGAATAACTTTACAGATCTTCATTGTAAAGGGTTTAAACACGGTTTCCCATGCTTGTTCAATGAACCATAAACAATTAATGAACATGCACCTGTGGAACGGTCGTTAAGACACTAACAGCTTACAGATGGTAGGCAATTAAGGTCACAGTTATGAAAACTAAGGACACTGAAGAGGCCTTTCTACTGACTCTGAAAAACACAAAAAGAAAGATGCCCAGGGTCCCTGCTCATCTGCGTGAACATGCCTTAGGCATGCTGCAAGGAGGCATGAGGACTGCAGATGTGGCCAAGGCAATAAATTACAATGTCCGTACTGTGAGACGCCTAAGACAGCACTACAGGGAGACAGGACGGACAGCTGATCGTCCTCGCAGTGGCAGACCACGTGTAACAACACCTGCACAGGATCGGTACATCCGAACATCACACCTGCGGGACAAGTACAGGATGGCAACAACAACTGCCTGAGTTACACCAGGAACGCACAATCCCTCCGTCAGTGCTGACTGTCCGCAAAAGCCTGAGCGAGGCTGGACTGAGGGCTTGTAGGCCTGTTGTAAGACAGGTCCTCACCAGACATCACCGGCAATAACGTCGCTTATGGGCACAAACCCACCGTCGCTGGACCAGACACTGACGAGTCGCGGTTTTGTCTCACCAGGGGTGATGGTCGGATTCGCGTTTGTCGTCGAAGGAATGAGCGTTACACAGAGGCCTGTACTCTGGAGCGGGATCGATTTGGAGATGGAGGGTCCGTCATGGTCTGGGGAGGTGTGTCACAGCATCATCGGACTGAGCTTGTTGTCATTGCAGGCAATCTCAACGCTGTGCGTTACAGGGAAGACATCCTCCTCCCTCATGTGGTACCCTTCCTGCAGGCTCATCCTGACATGACCCTCCAGCATGACAATGCCACCAGCCATACTGCTCGTTCTGTGCGTGATTTCCTGCAAGACAGGAATGTCAGTGTTCTGCCATGGCCAGCGAAGAGCCCTGATCTCAATCCCAATGAGCACGTCTGGGACCTGTTGGATTGGAGGGTGAGGGATAGATCGGGCCCTTCCCTCCATAAATGTCCGGGAACTTGCAGGTGCCTTGGCAGAAGAGTGGGGTAACATCTCACAGCAAGAACTGGCAAATATGGTGCAGTCCATGAGGAGGAGATGCACTGCAGTACTTAATGCAGCTGGTGGCCACACCAGATACTGACTGTAACTTTTGATTTTGACCCCCTCTTTGTTCAGGGACACATTATTCCATTTCTGTTAGTCACATGTCTGTGGAACTTGTACAGTTTATGTCTCAGTTGTTGAATCTTGTTATGTTCATACAAATATTTACATGTTAAGTTCGCTGTAAATAAATGCAGTTAACAGTGAGAGGACATTTCTTTTTTTGCTGAGTTTAGATATTATGCCTATTATATATACAGATATACAGTACGTATACCAAACATTAGGAACACCTCACTAATATTGAGTTGCACTGGCTTTTGCCCTCAGAACAGTCTCAATTCGTCGGGGAATGGACTCTACAAGGTGTCGAAAGCATTCCACAGGGATGCTGGCCCACGTTGACTTCAATGCTTCCCTCAGTTGTGTCATGTTGGCTGGATGTCCTTTGGGTGGTGGACCATTCTTGATACACGCGGGAAACTGTTGAGTGTGAAAAACCCAACAGTGTTGCAGTTCTTGACACAAACCGGTGCGCCTGGCACCTACTACTATACCCCGTTTAATTCCCGTAAAATTCCACCCAAAAAGTATATTTTGGTATTTGTTTCATTAGTCCATTGTTTTTTATAGTCTCAATATGTTTTTCATGTCAGCAATCAAGTTTTCAAGATATATAACTTTCAAAATACAGAAAAACTGCCAGTATTGAAAACTTGATTGCTGACATGCAAAACATTTTGGGACTAGAAAAATGAAATGGGTTGTAATTCTGTATTTTGTATTTCTGTATTTTGAAAGTTATATACACTGAACAAAAATATAAAGGCAACATTTAAAGTGTTGGTCCCATGTTTCATGAGCTGAAATAAAAGATCCCAGATATTTGCCATATGCACAAAAAGCTTATTTCTCTCAGATGTTGTGCACAAATTAGTTTACACCCCTGTTAGTGAGCATTTATCCTTTGCCAATATAATCCATCCCCCTGGCAGGTGTGGCATATCAAGAAGCTGATTAAACAGCATGATCATTACACAGGTGCACCTTGTGCTGAGGACAATAAAAGGCCACTCTAAAATGTTCAGTTTTGTCACACAACACAATGCCACAGATGTCTCAAGTTTCGAGGAAGCGTGCGATTGGCATGCTGGCTGCAGGAATGTTCACCAGAGCTGTTGCCAGAGACCACGTGTATGGCGTCGTGTGGGCGAGCTGTTTGCTGATGTCAACTAATTGAACAGACTGCCCCATGGTGGCGGTGGGGTTATGGTATGGGCAGGCATAAGCTGCATGAGGCACATGGCAGTCACACCAGATACTGACTGGTTTTCTGATCCACGCCCTTTTCTTGAAGGTATCTGTGACCAACAGATGCATAGCTATATTACCAGTAGTGTCAAATCCATAGATTAGGGCCTAATGCATTTATTTCAATTGACTGGTTTCCTTATATGAACTGTAACTCAGTAAAATCTTTGAAATTGTTGCATGTTGCGTTTATATTTTTGCTGACATGCAAAAACATTTTGGGACAATATCAACAATGGACTAATGAAACACATCATTTTTGGGTGGAGTTTTTTTCCTTTAAGGATGTGTTTACAGGCCATGACCTTCATATTGTTACTGCTGCTGGTGTTTGCTTATATCTTCGCTGTGGTCGGAGTCATCCAGAGTTACACTCGCTCCAACGTCGAGGGTCTGGTCTATGATATGAACTTTAAGTGTGTGATATTTGCTCTTACTATAAAATATGTTTTGGGATGTATTGAACAGTAGTATTTCTCTCCTTCTCAGTTATGATAAAATAATAGGATTTAAATGTGTTTTAAACAGTTGATATTGAGCTTATCGTGCAAAATAAAAAAAATCATAAATCTTCTACATTTCGAAAGGCCTTAAAGAGTAGCATGCAATCTCTTCCCACTGGGCACAGACGTCAATTCAACGTTTAATAAACGTTGGTTCAAAATAATTTCATTGATGTAGAAATAATGTTGATTCAACCAGTGTGATATTACATTACAGATAAAGTTGGAGTCCCACCAGTCAGAATCCATTTCTGTTAGGGAACAAAACTTACAGTTTTGACAAATTCATGTTACATCTTCAAAAGTTTTTTTTTGACACAATTTCACAAACTTTCAACTTGTCTCCCAGAGATATCTACAACTCCTTCATCACTCTCTTCATCCTCATCATCACGGATCACTAATATGCTCTGATCGCCAACACCCGCAAAGTTCCAGAACTGGACCAAGACACCTGTGGCCTGTACATCATCTTCTGGCTGCAAACATAAAACAGTCTGGACTTCCGTTGCAAACCATTTTAAACCATTTTCTATTTCATGCCCTAACGAACGGGCCCCTGGTTTCCTCTGTTAGACTGGGAGGTGTACGTGGAGGACAACCTGATGGTGATGCAGGAGCAAGAGGAGGATGAGAAAGTCACCTGGCCCCGGGACTCTCTCTTCGGGTACTTTGAGCTGCAGAACCACCTGGACGAGGAGAGGAAGAGGCTGCAGAACATCCTGGACGAGGAGAGGAAGAGGCTGCAGAACATCCTGGACGAGGAGAGGAAGAGGCTGCAGAACGTGACAGGTAAGGAATCACACGTATAGTAGTAGTCCCCTACCAGAATGGATTTAGACAGGGAAGAGACTGGGGTCAGGTTAGGGCTACATCTCAATAGTCATAAGTCGCTTCGTTTGTTTCCTTGTCTCCTTTCCTTCATCTGCACTGATCAGTGATAATGAAAGAGATGAGATGGGCCAATGAGGTCAAATATATTTCTTCCTATTGATAGTAAACTTGAATGGCCTCACGGTTCCACAGGATTTTCAATAGGGGGCACTCTAACACAGTTTTGAGTGAGCCCCCTGGTAGGCCATGTACGATATCCACCAGTTCTCCTTGGGATTATTCCCTGGAATCAAATTCTCATATTACAGGGTTTAGATATGCCTTTTGTTGTCAGGGTGAATCATGTTTTTACTTTCTCATTGAACGGTTTCCAATGATTACCCAGTTTCTCCCCCTGAAATGTAGCAATGGGGATATTTCATGTCCAGGTCATTCTTGCAATGGGTTGGCATTTGCATCCTTTTGCAACCATGAAAAACACTTGACAAATAGTTACACGTCATACATATTTAAATATTTATCAATGATAAAACATAATGCAAGTCCTTCCTATTGCAAAACGTTTATGCATTGTTTAAAGTGCTAGCAAATTGGCTTTTCCCTGTAGAGATGAGTAGAGTTGTAATGACATGTTTTGGGGATTTAAAGATATCAATTTTTTTGAAAGCTAGAAAGTAAACAAAAATATTTCATATATTGTAAATATCAATAAATACAAAAGGATATTAAAATAATTTTTTTAACAAATATAATATATGTCCTTAAGTTTTATGTCATTGTTGTTACCGCCTTAACAATCGGTCATTACAATGATATACTACGACCTTGAGCATTCCCTCCAGTGGCAAACTTATCAGAGGGGTCTATATTAAAGAAAATGATTAGCTAATCAGATCCTTTTATGATGTCATATTACATATCACTTAAAATGATTAGCTAATCAGATCCTTTTATGATGTCATATTACATATCACTTAAGAAAATGATTAGCTAATCAGATCCTTTTATGATGTCATATTACATATCACTTAAGAAAATGATTAGCTAATCAGATCACATATCACTTTAGACTGGGTTAATTACTTTAGATTTGAGCATCTGTGTCCTCCATTTAATAAAATCTTCAATGTCCTAAAATGTCTCATTGGTGTTACCATCATTGGTGTTACTACTCCTACTGGTGACACAATGTTATCATAACGGTTACAAACATTTAAAAAGTTCTTAAGCTTCCATTTTAGTTCATTTAGAATGGAAAGATGTTCCCAAATACATTTAACAGGCTGGTAGTGCATGTTTTGACAATGGATTTAGAAGTGAAGCAAAATAATCTTCTCTTGAACTTGATTGGTCAACTCCCTCAGTCTGCATCAATTTACAACATTTGTATCCTTTTGGGTTGCTGCAGTTCAGTGTTGTGGCACTTTAACTTTGCCCCACTCAGTGGGATGAAAGAAATCTCAAGATCAGTCACCAAAGATATAGATCAGTCACCAAAGATATAGATCAGTCACCAAAGATATAGGATAAAAGGCAGGAATTCCATTGGTGAGGGATTAGTATCGCACCCTTCCTGTTCGTAGAGAACTTGAAGAGTAGGAATATGAAAATAAATAGTTAACATGCAAAAAAGGCTAAAAAGTATTCATTTTGTAAAAATGTGCTCAACTAGGGTTTGATATGTCATTACAAAGTATGGTGGACTAAGTGTAGGGTACATCTTTTTTTTTTTTAAATGTCCATTGATTTTGGTGAAAATGATTTAACTGTTGACAACACTATATTAGGCAACATACACTGGTTAAACCACATTTTATGATCCATGGGGTCAATTAATAATCAATAGTTGGTCTCCTATAAAATAATGCTTATAATAGTAATAAAATAAAAGTAATTGAATATTCATGTTTGGACATACAAAATTACCATAATTTGACATCAGTCCTTATTTAACAATGCTTCACCTACCTATAAAAGCCACTGAAGCAGACCTAAAGTTATTTTTGTAATTTTGTTGAAATTATAATATAGCATTGCTGGTGTCGACCTTCTTTTGGCTTTTCAACCGCCTGGTAGAACTCTGTTATTTCCTGAATACAGCCTGGTAGGGCTCTGTTATTTCCTGAATACAGCCTGGTAGAACTCTGTTATTTCCTGAATACAGCCTGGTAGAACTCTGTTATTTCCTGAATACAGCCTGGTAGAACTCTGTTATTTCCTGAATACAGCCTGGTAGAACTCTGTTATTTCCTGAATACAGCCTGGTAGAACTCTGTTATTTCCTGAATACCGCCTGGTAGGGCTCTGTTATTTCCTGAATACAGCCTGGTAGAACTCTGTTATTTCCTGAATACAGCCTGGTAGAACTCTGTTATTTCCTGAATACAGCCTGGTAGGGCTCTGTTATTTCCTGAATACAGCCTGGTAGAACTCTGTTATTTCCTGAATACAGCCTGGTAGGGCTCTGTTATTTCCTGAATACAGCCTGGTAGGGCTCTGTTATTTCCTGAATACAGCCTGGTAGGGCTCTGTTATTTCCTGAATACAGCCTGGTAGGGCTCTGTTATTTCCTGAATACAGCCTGGTAGGGCTCTGTTATTTCCTGAATACAGCCTGGTAGGGCTCTGTTATTTCCTGAATACAGCCTGGTAGGGCTCTGTTATTTCCTGAATACAGCCTGGTAGAACTCTGTTATTTCCTGAATACAGCCTGGTAGGGCTCTGTTATTTCCTGAATACAGCCTGGTAGGGCTCTGTTATTTCCTGAATACAGCCTGGTAGGGCTCTGTTATTTCCTGAATACAGCCTGGTAGGGCTCTGTTATTTCCTGAATACAGCCTGGTAGGGCTCTGTTATTTCCTGAATACAGCCTGGTAGGGCTCTGTTATTTCCTGAATACAGTCTGGTAGAACTCTGTTATTTCCTGAATACAGTCTGGTAGAACTCTGTTATTTCCTGAATACCGCCTGGTAGAACTCTGTTATTTCCTGAATACAGCCTGGTAGAACTCTGTTATTTCCTGAATACAGCCTGGTAGGGCTCTGTTATTTCCTGAATACAGCCTGGTAGGGCTCTGTTATTTCCTGAATACAGCCTGGTAGAACTCTGTTATTTCCTGAATACAGCCTGGTAGAACTCTGTTATTTCCTGAATACAGCCTGGTAGAACTCTGTTATTTCCTGAATACAGCCTGGTAGAACTCTGTTATTTCCTGAATACTGCCTGTTAGAACTCTGTTATTTCCTGAATACAGCCTGGTAGGGCTCTGTTATTTCCTGAATACCGCCTGGTAGAACTCTGTTATTTCCTGAATACCGCCTGGTAGAACTCTGTTATTTCCTGAATACAGCCTGGTAGAACTCTGTTATTTCCTGAATACAGCCTGGTAGGGCTCTGTTATTTCCTGAATACAGCCTGGTAGAACTCTGTTATTTCCTGAATACCGCCTGGTAGAACTCTGTTATTTCCTGAATACCGCCTGGTAGAACTCTGTTATTTCCTGAATACCGCCTGGTAGACCTCTGTTATTTCCTGAATACCGCCTGGTAGAACTCTGTTATTTCTTAAATACCACCTGGTAGAATTACATTGGTTTCCTTACCCTGTAATTAGTCTATGGATAAGGTACGACAGCAATATATGCTTTGGTTTTGTTTACCTGGCCACTGTCTCCAAATGCTATAAATTTGGCATTTGTGGGAAGTCAATATGCCCGATATTTTTCACGTTTTGTCATGCCCACATTTACACTGCATTCAGAAAGTATTCAGACCTCTTGACTTTACACACATTTTGTTAAGTTACAGCCTTATTCTAAAATTGATTAAATAAAAAGAATTCCTCATCAATCTACACACAATACCCCATAATGACATCACAATACCCCATAATGACATCACAATACCCCATAATGACAAAGCAAAAACAGGTTTTTATACATTTTTGCAAATTTATTACAATTAAAAAACAGGAATACCTTATTTTTTATGTAAGTATTCAGACCCTTTGCTATGAGACTTGAAATTGAGCTCAGGTGCCTCCTGCTTCCATTGATCATTTATTTATTTATTTAACCTTTATTTAACTAGGCAAGTCAGTTAAGAACAAATTCTTATTGACAATCAGGGGCAGAACGACAGATTTTTACCTTGTCAGCTCGGGGATTCGATGACCAACAGATGCATATCTGTATTCCCAGTCATGTGAAATCCATAGATTAGGGCCTTGTATGAACAGTAACTCAGTAGAATCTTAGAAATTGTTGCATGTTGCATTTATAGTTTTGTTCAGTGTAACGCCAAACCAAGAGGTCACCAAGAATACAAACTGCCCTGTAAAGATTAACATCAGTCTTGTACACACAGAAGTTTGATGCAAAACAGCCAAGGGCCATCCGGAGAGCCTTCGGGCAAGCAGGACCCACAAAAATGACATCAGTCGCACGCCAGCAGGTCAGACTTAGTTGATAACATTGTCTGGTTGCAGGACAACCCACCAATCAGTACCTGACCAGAAGTACAATCAGCTTTAGAAGAAAGTTTGAATGTACTGGGGCTTTGAAAAAAAGAAAGTTTGAACTCCACTCCAGCTGGACAACGCTTTACGGAGTACTGTAGCAATACCATTGATGGCAGCCGCCATATTTTATGCTTACATTTTTTTTCTTCCCCAGTGTAGTCACACAGATGTCAAAAGACTGATGAATTTTGTAAGATTGCCGTAGTCTTTAAGATGTACACAATGTCAAACCAACCTGAATATCACTCTGTTTCACATCACTGTTCCGTTTATTTAATCAAATCACGTCCTCACACAAGGGCACATTACAGGAATAACTTCTTGACCTACTTATACAGTGCTCTCTCTGACTCTGTGGCTACCTTGTAGTGTTCAGGCGTCTCTTTTCAGCTCTGGGTCGTGTTCATTAGGAACAAAATGGACTGAAACAGGGGGGCACTATCTGGACTTGTCCAATAAGAAATTTTGCATTGCAAGACGTTTTAAAACTGGCAGATGACCCTTTGTTAATCTATTTAATGCAGCTAGATAAACAGACCCTCTGTAATTGTAATCAGATTACTGCAGAATAATAAAGACCACTGCAGACCTGTCTGTAGGAGTTACATCCTCATGAGGGACTGTCTCCAGTGCTGTAATACTGTGTACTGGCAGCCGTTTACATCCGTAGTAGTGCACTGCGGTGGTTTTGTGCCACCGGATAATATGGTACTGGTTGTCTTGGTATTTCAAAAGCCTCATGGGTAAAAAGAACTTTAAAAACAACCTGTGCTTATAATGTGCTATAATAAAATGGTTGTTTCTAAAGAAAGAGTACATCTACCACCATTCATACACATTAAACACTGGGCTACAGTTACATTAAACACTGGGCTACAGTTATATTAAACACTGGGCTACAGTTACATTAAACACTGGGCTACAGTTTCAATCAATTTTAGAATAAGGCAGTAACGTAACAAAATGAGGGATTTTTTTTTCGAAGGCACTGTTATAGGGCAACAGACTACCACACCGGGTCCCACTCCTATCAGTGAAAAACAAGAAGAAGTGGCTCCAGTGGACACGCGATCACCAACACTGGACAATTGAGGAATGGAAAAACATTGCCTGGCCTGACGAATCCCGGTTCCTGTTGCGTCATGCTGAGTCAGGTTTTGGAGTGAACAGCATGAGTCCATGGCCCCTTCCTGCCTGGTGTCAACAGTACAGGCTTGTGTCGGTGGTGTAATGGTGTGGGGAATGTTTTCCTGGCACACGTTAGGTCTCTTGATACCAATTGAGCAATGTTTCCATGCTCAGAAGAATTCAGGCTGTTCTGGAGACAAAGGGGGGTCCGACCCAGTACTAGATGGGTGTACCTAATAAAATGCCAACAGTGTACATGGCATGTTTTATTGTAAACTCAGCAAAAAAAGAAACGTCCCTTTTACCTTGTCTTTCAAAGATCATTCGTAAAAATCCAAATAACTTCACAGATCTGCATTGTAAAGGGTTTAAACACTGTTTCCCATGCTTGTTCAATGAACCATAAACAATTAATGAACATGCACCTGTGGATCGGTCGTTAAGACACTAACAGCTTACAGACGGTAGGCAATTAAGGTAACAGTTATGAAAACTTAGGACACTAAAGAGGCCTTTCTACTGACTCTGAAAAACACAAAAAGAAAGATGCCCAGGATCCCTGCTCATCTGCGTGAACATGCCTTAGGCATGCTGCAAGTAGGCATGAGAACTGGGGGCTTGTAGGCCTGTTGTAAGGCAGGTCCTCACCAGAAATAACGTTGCCTATGGGCACCAACCCACCGTTGCTGGACCAGACAAGACTGGCAAAAAGGGCTCTTCACTGACGAGTCGCGGTTTTATCTCACCAGGGGTGTTGGTCGGATTCGCGTTTGTCGTCGAAGGAATGAGCGTTATACCGAGGCCTGTACTCTGGAGCCGGATCGATTTGGAGGTGGAGGGTCCGTCATGGTCTGGGGCGATGTGTCACAGCATCATCGGACTGAGCTTGTTGACATTGCAGGCAATCTCAACGATGTGCGTTACAGGGAAGACATCCTCCTCCCTCATGTGGTACCCTTCCTGCAGGCTCATCCTGACAAGACCCTCCAGCATGACAATGCCACCAGCCATACTGCTTGTTCTGTGCGGGATTTCCTTCAAGACAGGAATGTCAGTGTTCTGCCATCTCCAGCCGAAGAGCCCGGATCTCAATCCCATTGAGCACGTCTGGGACCTGTTGGATCGGAAGGTGAGGGCTAGGGCCATTCCTCACAGAAATGTCCGGGAACTTGTAGGTGCCTTGGCGGAAGAGTGGGGTAACATCTCACAGCAAGAACTGGCAAATCTGGTGCAGTCCATGAGGAGATGCACTGCAGTACTTCATGCAGCTGGTGGCCACACCAGATACTGATTGTTACTTTTGATTTTGACCCCCCCTTTGTTCAGGGACACATTATTAAATTTCTGTTAGTCACATGTCTGTGGAACTTGTTCAGTTTATGTCTCAGTTGTTGAATCTTGTTATGTTCATACAAATATTAAAATAACTGATCGTGATCAGACCTTCTTGACTGTCTCCGGAGGTAGTCCGGGACAGATTGATTGGTTGGATGAATACTAAGGGAGAGAGTAGGTTGGAGGGTCAGAGGGGATGTAGGGTCATGGAGGTGGATGGAATCGGTTGGAGGGTCAGGGAGGTAGTTTGGAGGGTCAGGAAGGTAAATTGGAGATGGTTGGAGGGTCAGTGAGCTGGATCGAGGGTCCGGGAGCTGGTTGGAGGGTCAGGGAGCTGGTTGGAGGGTCAGGGAGCTGGTTGGAGGGTCAGGGAGCTGGTTGGAGGGTCAGGGAGGTGGATAGAGGGTCAGGGAGGTGGATAGAGGGTCAGGGAGGTGGAGGTGGATAGAGGGTCAGGGAGGTGGAGGTGGATAGAGGGTCAGGGAGCTGGTTGGAGCTGGATCGAGGGTCCGGGAGCTGGTTGGAGGGTAAAGGAGGTAGGTTGGAGGGCGTTAAACACAGGTTACGACACCAAAGGTTGACCGTTCGAAACCCATTGTTGCTTTTGATTTTCAATCTTACCCAGCACAAATTATTTTTGTAAATGTCTATTTATAGCCCTGGTTACATTTTAATTAATGTGATTTTGGTGCTCTGGTCAGGATGACCCAGGTACAACACGTCCCCGACTACATCCAGAGTAAGATCATCACAATCACTTATTTAATCGTCTACACCAGTCTAAAAATATGGGCACAATCAGAATGTGGACAAGATCAGGACACACGTTGGCACCAGGTTAAAACGGGAAGGAAATACTTGGTCCAATAAGAACTGCTTATTTTCGTTTTGCTACGCTGTCCTCTAAAAAAACACAACCCAGATTTCAGTAACAACATGGTTCTCCAAGGCTTTTCAAACAATTCCACCACCTGATTATGTTACAATGTCCAATGTTAGCCTGGCTGCCAGATCTGAGGGGCAGTGCTCTGGTTACAACTTCTAATATCAGAATTTTTTTATTAACAATGATTTAGGATTACAATTGTAGTAATTGTTCATATTGTGAAAGCTAGGCAGATATGCAGTTCTGACATATCGTACATTGTCATAGCTAACATTACTTGTCACTTACCATACAAACAGAAAATAAATCAATGCAAACTCACTTTTTGACCTTAAATCAGGGTACAGTAAAAGTAGTTCGCACAGTGCAGTGTTGTTTAGAGTTTCAGTGTCATCACGACACCAAACCCTACCAAGCTGATCACAATCAAGCACCTGAGCGCTTGGTTACCATGGCGCCCACCTACTGTAAGTCAGTCAAAGCTTTGCTTTCATGCACGCACAAACACACATATACACCAGCCTTGAACAGTTAAAAGGTTACTGAGGTCTGCAACAGGTTTAAAATATTAATGACGAATGAGAAAGATATTAAATAGATGGTTTCTTTAATAAAATATGTTTGAGAATGACATTCAATGGTGGGTTGAAATGATATTGCTGCTTGATACATACAGTACGTCATCAAGCACTGAGCAGAGTAGTTTAGCATGAGTTATTAGTATGACTAAATTCAACCCGTGTCTTCCTAATAACCCCAGCATACAGACAAACCCCTTACGAGTTATTATCAGTCCAACATGGCTGTTGTGCTACATTCAAGTTGTCAACAATCACTACGTGGTTACACTGAATGTAGACTACCACAAATGGATGGATTATGTAAGGGATAATCAATACGGTGCTCTATGCGGTCTATGGAAAACAATTAACGACGTGGAAGGTGTGTTTCACGACGCGCTACAAGAGCGGGATTGACCTTCCACGGAGATACATTATTTTCCAGAGAACGCATAGAGCACCGTGTTGATTATCCCTTTTATACCATGGCTAAAATGTAAAATGTTCCGCTAGATGTGTGTTCATTTTCCAGTAGAAATGTGTTTAACATCCACTGAAGTTGCTAGCAAGCTTACTAGATAGCTACAGTAGTTGCCGTAGTAACCAAAACAAGCAGACTTGCTAGTTTAGCTAACCAAACCATCAGTAAATTACTAGCTTGCCATTATGAAAATCTAATTCAGCAATGATCATAAAGTTTTCCATTCGACTTTTGCTTTCAAAAGCAGCTCAAAACATGTAAGAATTAACTATAGCCTTTGAATTCTACCGTGCTGATATACTGTGCGTTGTAGAGAAATAATGCACGCTCTAGAATGCCCTTCAAGCCAATCAGAAACAAGCATTCAACAATACCATGGTATATAGAATATAGGTATCCACCCAATAATACACAGGAGAGGATAAATGGTAGCTGACACATTGAGTATAGGACATGCTGTAGCTTAGGGTTAGGAGGTTTATTTTATTTATTCAACCTATATTTAGCCAGGTTAGTCTATTTTTCAAAAGAGACCTGGTTTAGGTGTTAAGCAGGAGTCCATTACGTATAATTTTATAGGGATTAGCGCTATAGGTATGCTGAGTTCAGCCAACATGTCAGGCATTTTGGCTCCAAACGTCCCAATGACTACCAGAATAATGTTCCTGGAACGTTTGGTGCCATTTAAATCTGACATCTCAAAGAGAGTTGGATGTGTACACATTACCTATGGTTCTGATGGGGATGAGACAGAGGTTGGTAGGAAGAGGTATATCTGGGTTGGGGGATTAGTCTACTTCCTGACCGGCGGAGGGATCTTGATGTCCTGACCCTTCTCCAGCTTCTTCTCACATTCGATCAGGTAGTTGACGCCGTCTACCACCGTCTGCACTAGCTGGACCTGATCACAGAGAGAGACAGTGGGCGTGTTAGCGAGCGACTGCATTGCAGACGCATGACAGATCTCACAACATCTAGGTAAGGGGTTTAGCACATCAGCTAAAGCACATCATATGATATAGGCCTAGCAATCTGATGCCCGTTGGCACAGTCGTGGACGTGGCACGCAACCAAAGTGTGCTCGTGTTTGAGATCGACTGCATTGCGGCCCGACAGTGGCTAAATCACTGATCTACGAATTATCTTACATCCCAAATAACTAGTCATTATGTGATCAAGTTTAGTGATCAGAATTCTAAGCCCTGCTCAAACTGATCGAAAGTGGTCTCTCTCTCTCTCTCTTGCTCTCTCCATTTTTTTTCACCCACTAAGTTATTCGTTCTCTCAGTCTCTCTCATTCTTTCACTCTCTCAAACTTGCCCTTCCATTCCTCACTGATTGGTCCTGGAGAGCTGCAGTGTATGCAGGGCTTTCATTCCCAGTGCTGTAATACCTCATTCCTGATTCAACTGATCAACAACATCTTGACTAGCTGAATCATGTGTGTATGTGTCATTGCACAGTGTTATTAGAGGAACTACACCACCTTCTTACCATGCATTCACCCATCATACAACCCATGTTAATAATCCCATCACACAACCCATGTTAATAATCCCATCATACAACCCATGTTAATAATCCCATCACACAACCCATGTTAATAATCCCATCATACAACCCATGTTAATAATCCCATTACACAACCCATGTTAATAATCCCATCACACAACCCATGTTAATAATCCCATCACACAACCCATATTAATAATCCCATCACACAACCCATATTAATAATCCCATCATACAACCCATGTTAATAATCCCATCACACAACCCATGTTAATAATCCCATCACACAACCCATGTTAATAATCCCATCATACAACCCAGGCATGACAATACTGATGAGGAGTCCCACCGTACAGAATAGTGATGTGTACAGGAGTCCCACCGTACAGAATAGTGATGTGTACAGGAGTCCCACCGTACAGAATAGTGATGTGTACAGGAGTCCCACCGTACAGAATAGTGATGTGTACAGGAGTCCCACCGTACAGAATAGTGATGTGTACAGGAGTCCCACCGTACAGAATAGTGATGTGTACAGGAGTCCCACCGTACAGAATAGTGATGTGTACAGGAGTCCCACCGTACAGAATAGTGATGTATACAGGAGTCCCACCGTACAGAATAGTGATGTATACAGGAGTCCCACCGTACAGAATAGTGATGTATACAGGAGTCCCACCGTACAGAATACTGATGTGTACAGGAGTCCCACCGTACAGAATACTGATGTGTACAGGAGTCCCACCGTACAGAATACTGATGTGTACAGGAGTCCCACCGTACAGAATAGTGATGTATACAGGAGTCCCACCATACAGAATAGTGATGTGTACAGGAGTCCCACCGTACAGAATACTGATGTATACAGGAGTCCCACCGTACAGAATACTGATGTGTACAGGAGTCCCACCGTACAGAATAGTGATGTGTACAGGAGTCCCACCGTACAGAATACTGATGTGTACAGGAGTCCCACCGTATAGAATACTGATGTGTACAGGAGTCCCACCGTACAGAATAGTGATGTGTACAGGAGTCCCACCGTACAGAATAGTGATGTGTACAGGAGTCCCACCGTACAGAATAGTGATGTGTACAGGAGTCACACCGTATAGAATACTGATGTGTACAGGAGTTACACCGTACAGAATAGTGATGTGTACTTGACTTATGTCTCTCATGCAGACACAGGAGAGGGTTAGGTTTAAACACAGGCATGACAGTCTCTCTCCTCAAGACATTCCTCAAGCCTTCCAGTGCAACCCATGGCCGCATCTCAATAGTCTAAAATGGATTCCTCTCTCACATCCTTTCATTCACTTGACTGATGGGTAAAGCGAATGGATTTGCTACACTCCTCCTACCATCTGTAATGGGTAATAACTTTGACTTGACTTAAGCTTTTGGCTCCTCCTATAAGGAGCGTAGGCTACTGAAGAATGTTCTCCATCTCGATCCCTTCTGGGAAAAATTTGTTTCCGTTCGTACCAGTTGTAATGACCAAGTGAATTTATTTTGTATGGCCTTGTAATGTAGCCGCCGGTAATGGAGAGTACGTCATTTTAAACTATTGAGATGCACCCAGTAGCTGTGTGGGATGACATTTCTCTTAGGTACAGATCTAGGAACAGCTTCCCCTCCTTCTAAACCCAACTGAACCCATTTGTAGTGGGGGGGGGAAATAACTGTTAAACCAACCCAAGATCAGTGTCTAAACCTAACACAATGTATTCCCCATTACCTCTGACTGGCCCAGTCTGTCCAGGTTGGAGATGTCGAAGGTGCTGCCCACGGCTGCAGTGTCCACTCCCCCGGTTCCTCTCTTCTGCAGACGCAGGTTGTCCAGGATCTTAGTGAAGCGGGGGTCCTGCAGGTTTACCAGACAGGAGTCACTTTTAGTAGACGCTCAAACAGAAAAACGGTTGGAAAATGGAGAGATACCATCTCAATGCTCGTTTACCCGTTTTTTTTTTTTTTTTTTTCTGTTACGGTGTGCCCTAACAAAGAGAAACATTCAGAAGACGATGGGTGGTGGATGACTAGCTAGTGGGGATCGTATTGGTCCCTGGTGTAAGGGTATAGGTCTCATTCAAGTCCTACCATGGAGGTCTGGAGTACTGCTGGTTTTCGGTTCTACCTGATCATTAATTGCACCCACCCGGTGTCCCAAATCTAAATCAATCCCTGATTACAGGGGAATAAGGGGGGAAAAAAGCAGTGGAACTGGCTTCGAGGTCCAGATTTGAATTTAAGGGGTTTGTGTATTTATGAGTCTGTATTTGGAAAATCCAAAAGATAGCCTGTGGTTTGGGAATGACGTGGGTGGCAGGTAGCCTAGCGGTTAAGAGCATTGGGCTGGTAACCGAAAGGTCACTGGTTCGAATCGCCGAGCCGACGAGGTGAAAAATCTGTTGATGTGCCCTTGTGCAATGCACTTGACCCTAATTAGTTAACCCATGTCAATGTAAAATGCTTGTTGGTGCTCTTGATTAGATGTTACCTTGCTGAGCTTGGGCAGGTTGACGTGTACTCCAGCACGGAGCCCAGTGCCCAGGTTGGAGGGGCACGTGAGGATGTAGCCCAGTCTCTCATTCCACATGAACTCCCAGCCTTTCTCCTGGATCAGCCTCTCCACCTGAACAAACCTTTCACTTTAGACTAGATGAAAAACATTCGATTACAACTTTATTTGCCCTGAGATGTATTTTTGTCTTGCATACACCGGCAGCCACATAATGGTGTGTGTGTGTGTGTGTGTGTGTGTGTGTGTGTGTGTGTGTGTGTGTGTGTGTGTGTGTGTGTGTATACCTCTTTCAGGCCTGTGCAGAAGCGGTCAAACACTCTCTTCATGTTGCCTCCCTTCTCCATAGAGATGACTCTGGTGTGATCCTCTTCATTGATCCAGATCAGGAAGGTCTTCGTGTTGTTATGCCTGGGTTTGGTACAAAGGAGTGGCGAGCATTGAAAACACAAAATGTATCAATACTAATTTAAAACTACACAAAACAATAAATCAATACTTGTGTAGTGCTTCCTAATGCCATGGGATCCCAGCGCTCCCACCAGTTTATGTAGACTATTTCAGAGGAGCTGATCACGATCGTTGATAATAAATGCTTTTCCTCAGAGGCCTTTATTTACAAAATAGAAGGTTCTGCTTCTCCTTTCTGTCGGTAATCAGGTTTGATCCGGGTGGTCTAAAAAGGAGCTCAGAGCATTCCTCAAATTAGATTGAGTTCAACTATTTATACATGGCGGAGAGATCATTTCTCCATCCTCTATTGCACCAGCTAGAGTTAACTGTCCAGGTTCCATTTCCCATACGTCGTAACTTCATTCAGGTGATGGTGGCGGAATACAATATTGCCACATACGCAATAATCAAATTGCATTGTAATGGATACAGTATTTCCATATAAGCAAAAATTTTATTGTAATGCATTGCATTATAGACAATGGCATATTTGCCCCATTGGCCTCCTGAAAACAATTAGAGAATTGAATGAAGTAATGGATAGGTCTGAAGCCAGGAGAGCAGAGAGAAGCAGGAAAGGAGGAGAGAGCTGTCAGGACATTTTTAATTTAGAGCCCTGAGGATGAATTATAGAGGAGAGGATGGCATGCTGTAGGGGGGTAGAGAATGGCTGGAGCAGGTCCTGGCAGGGTAGCGGTTGGCATCCGGCTATTTCTGGGCACCAACTGAAACTCAATGCGGAGAGGGCATTGTCTGCATCACTAATGTACATCTAAGGCTCAGTCTACAGGAGAGTCTACGGCTCAGTCTACAGGAGAGGCTCAGTCTACAGGAGAGTCTCAGCCTACAAGGAGAGTCTATGGCTCAGTCTACAGGAGAGGTTCAGTCTACAAGGAGAGTCTTTGGCTCAGTCTACAGGAGATACAAGCTAGTGGACATTGTCACTTTGCTAGAAGGAAAACCTCCATAAAGAAGGGTCATGGTGATGTGTAGCACCAACTGTACCAACTGTATGCAAATAATAACGAGGAGACAATAATCAAAGTCACCTCTCACCGTTATGACCACTAAGGTTCTGTATCTATAACCAACAGGTGCTTACCAGATACCGCGTGCATCTGGCCAATCACGGGCCATCCCCGAACAAGTCAGCAGAGGGGACACGGGTTTATCGAACAGGAAGTGGTCCTGTGTCAACACAGTAGAGACAGGAAATGCTGTCTTAATGAAAGGGGAACAACATCAATGCCTAACAAAACATATCTGTTTCTCTCCGGTCTTTTAGGTCTTCAAATGGATTGGCATTATGACTCACGTCAATGAGCTGCTGCTGCTCCTGGTCTGTCATGTGGGTGAGGCTGTAATATGTCCCCGCCAGGTCCCCCTTCAGGCCAGCCAAGGCGTCCACCACCACCTTCTCCACCTCCCGGCGCTCTGCCCGGGTACACGCCGGGGGCAGGCTCAGTCCCCTGATGCTACGGCCCGTCCTGACCCGCGACGACAGCACGTAGCGCTCGTCGAATTTGCCCGACTTGAGCTGACAGACGGAGGGAAACAGAAAAATAACGAATGGCGTAGCTATAGTAGTAAATAGTATGACAGTTAGGCCTAGTATCATGAAACCGACATGAAGGAAATTTGTGAATGACCTATGCTCCCCAAAAAGCAAAATGGTTTAAGTCAAGGATCATGACATGATTATTGATCATACATTAGGTTCCTTTAATATGTGATTTGTATGCCATATACAGTAATTGACATTCACTGTAGCATAACATATCATTGCTGTCTGACAAAAACCTTGTGACATTAAAAAAAATTAATAATAATCCCACATTTATTTAAAGCAGTAACTTCCCTCAATGTACTCTGAACATTTAATTTAAGCTTCTAGTTTCAGAATTATATGTTCGTTAAAGAGAAAATATGGTCATTTGTTTTTCGATTTCCTGAAAGGTTTCTGTTTTGGAGACGAGAGGTTTTCATCAGACAGAAACGACATTCATGTAATATAACGTAATGTATGATTAACGTTCCAGTATGCACAATCGATTTACTGCCTAACGATATAATATTAGCTGGTATCACTGATTAGTATAGCGTCCAGTGAGTGAATCTGTCCACTTTCTAATGTTAAATATAGTAGTGTGCAACACCTAACATGGTCTGTGTGTGGTGTGACCAGGTAGAGATAGTGACGGTCAGGGCAAACTTAGCTGAAGGACAGCTCCACCATTCAGCCAGTTCTAGAAATCTCACTCATGAGGGCACACTATTCTCTATAAAGTGCACTACTTTTGACCAGACACAGCCCATACTGTTGTTTTCAGTGAAGTTGTATCTCTGTACCTTGTTGGAGTCCAAGTCGGTGGGATGGGTCATCGTCTGTGGGTCGTAGCCATTGTGCCTCTCCTTGATGACCGGGTCAAGGAGGTCTGCAAACACCTGAAACCACCCCACATCAAAAATGTCATCATTATACAGTCTCTCATTTGGTTAGGAGTTATGGAAAAGGAAAGGGGGATACCTAGTCAGTTGTACAACTGAATGCATTCAACTGAAATGTGTCTTCCACATTTAACCCAACCCTCTGAATCAGAGAGGTGGGGGGGGGGGGGGGGGGGGGCTGCCTTAAATCAACATCCACGGCATCGGCACCCGGGGAACAAGGCAACTGCCTTGCTCAGGGGCAGAACGACAGATTTTTACCTTGTCTGCTCGGTGATTCAATCCAGCAACCTTTCGGTTTCTGGCCCAACGCTCCTACCCACCAGGCTACCTGCTGCCCCCTTCTAGACTACATTAAGAGAATCACTGTCACTTTACAAACTATTAGACAGGCTTACAGCATAGTATTGTACTCTAGTATGATTTATACTATTATAGCAATGTCTCTGAGTAGGTGTAGTCTCATAGCAAGCAATGAAACTGATGACCAAAAGATGTGATCCCAAATGAAGGTCTCCTCTATCCTAAAACCAACACCCCTCTGGTACAGTGGTAGTTGGTCTCAGTCTGAAATGGACAGGGGGATTGGGTGGGCCTGTTCTCCATTGTCAGATTAAGTGGCTGGGATTGTAATATCAAATGTGGTCAATAGACCACTGCTCTTGCTCCTCCTCATGTCAGAAAGTATCAAGAGACAGAGAGTACTCATTAATTCTTAATGTAGCTGACATAAATGTAGCCTATAGACTAAATGGGCTTTTTATGGCTTTAAGAAACATCAAACAAAGAAGGGCACCTATTAAAAAAGCAGACATTGAATATATACAGTGCATTCGGAAAGTATTCAGACCCCTCGACTTTTTCCACATTTTGTTACATTACTACCTTCTTCTAAAATGAATTAAATTGTTATTTCCCCCTCATCAATCTACACACAATACCCCATAATGACAAAGCAAAAACAGTTTTAATTATATATATTTTAAAATGTAAAGCTCATTTGAGGATGAGGTCCAGAGGGGACATTGGATCCTCTCCTCCAATGTGCTTTGTAAGAGCGGTGAGGAACTGAGAAAATAGACAGCCTATGGCTTCACCCTGATGAAGACTATACATCTGTCATCTGCATTCAAGACTTCTAACTGCTGCCTGCTCTGACCTCATAGGACTCCTCGTCCCCTGCCACCATGCCCACGGTCTTGATGAAGGGGTGCCCGGGGTTGTCCACGCCAGTCTGGATGGCCTGGTCAAGAGTGTAGCCGTTGGGCGTGGCCTTGTCCACCAGCTTGGCATAAATGGCAGGTGTCAGGTGGCTGGCCATGCAGTTGTTGTGCTTGCGCAAGTCTGGGTAGTCCGCACTGTCGGGATACATTCAGTCATACGGACACAAATGGCTAAATCATTGTCTTTGAGAACCACAAGGATAATAAAAAAATAAAAATAAAATATATATAAAATAAAATAAATATATATAAAATAAAAAAATATATAAAATAAAAAATATATATATAATAAAAAAAAATATATATATAATAAAATATATATAATAAACATATAATAAAAAAAAAAAATATTATTTAAAAAATATATATATATATATATAATATATATATTAAAAAAAATATATATATATATATATATATATATAAAGCTATATAGGAAACACGTGATTGATGACACCATTATGATAATTACAGCCTAAGACTCGCTGCAATGTAGCTTAGGCTACTCAATAGCCAACAGCTACAGTGATTTCCATCTATCACTCTAGCCTACCTGTGCTTTTCTTTTGACATACCAGTGCATGCGCGCTATGTTAAGCCTATACCTGTCGCAGTGCGCGGTCATCACTGACACAACAGTGCAACCATACATGCTACAATCTGATCGCAGCAGCCGTCGAGCCTTCTTCGACTATGCTTTGGAAACGGAATATCCTATATTTGTTAATAGGCCTATGCGTTATGCAATCGGTTTGTTCAGTTTTGCATTTAGCCTCCAGCATCTTCTCTAATCGATTTTGCGGTAGATTCTGCCTATCATTATAAAACCATAAAGCTGAGTTTTAGCCCAGCCCTCATGCAAGTCATATAAGGAGATTCTAGATTCATTTTAGACCATTCCAACATGGTTCTGAAAAAAAAACACTTGTCTATCTCACCAAATAATTAATTAGAGCGTATCAATGTAGTCTACATATTGTTGGCAAAACATTCCATCAGTAGACCATGCATTCAGAGAATTCTCTTATACATTTTAATTGTTTTATATTTATCTTTCATCATTAGACATAAAAAACATGAGGCGGAATATAGGTTTAACATTTCATGAATAAAACAGGCCTAGGTCATTTATCATTTCCACAAAAAGTAAGAAAGAACCAACTCGAAATAGCACATTCATACAATGCTGCTGCTAAAATAATGGCATCTAGTCTCCAGTTTTGACAGTCAGAGAATTCAATGTAGGTCAGCGTAGACTATTACTCATGTATTATTGTATCTAAAACAACAGGTCTATAGAATGACAATATGTCGCCCTTGAAATGGCTGGACTGAATGTCCATATAGCGCAATAAAGGGCGTCGTGGGTTACCTGGCAGGGTACACTCTCCGTACTTGCGCTCCGGCGGTGACATGTTCACGGTTGAGCAAAAAGGCCGCTGTCAAAGACCCGGCTCCAACTAATGACATAATGCCCACATTTCGTTTGCCGGACAAAATTCTGGCGAAGTTGTTCGCCATTGCTTTATTTCCACAGTTTTTGAGAGGTAGGGATGGATGAATGGAATGTGAGCCTTGGTGATGCTACGAGTCTAAAAAGGAAAGGAGGAAAATCAGAGAGGATAAGATGAGTGAGACTGGAGGAGGAGACCGACGCGTGGTGTGAATGCTGAGGGATCCAAGTGAATGCAGCAACAGACGAAGCGGCTAGACTAGGCTATAGCAGCATTTGCTGAAGTCCGTGTGTATTTCACCCCTCCTTTCAAAACGCTCTCAATTCCCATACACGCCAGCCTACTTAATTCAATGCTGGACAGTTGTTAGTCCTACTGGAAATATTTATAATATATATATATTTTTTCCATTAAATTATTACAGATCGACATAATTTAATTGTGTTCATGAAACACTATTGAATTGAGAAATATTAAATTAGAAATGTCAAATTAAACATAACACATTTTGTCAAACTCAATTAGAACAAGTAGGCTACCACACTATGTTCCCTCTAAACTGCGCAGTAGCCCCGAGACTGCCGCGCACTTGCCCGGAGCAGCTACCCCAGGACTGTTATACAGAGCGCAGAAGAAATATCAGCCCACTGAGAGAAGCACAATGTTTCCCTCTACTGTGGCAATTGTGATCAAATCAATGCAATATTGGCCACTTTCAATGCAACATACTGAAAGAAAACTAACTATGCAAGACGTTGTGTTGTACTGTAGGCAGAAGCATAGGACTAGGTTTCTATTGCTGCCCGTACTCTACAAAGACCGTGCGGCATAGCCAATCATAGCTGAAGTAGGCCTATAATGCATAGCCAATCAGAGCTGCAGTAGGCCTATTTAAGCAATAAGGTAGAATGAGGTGTGGTATATGGCCAATATACCACGGCTAAGGGCTGTTCTTACGCAAGACACAAAGCAGAGTGCCTGGATACAGCCCTCAGCCTTGGTATATTGGCCATATTATATCCATCTAATGAGTTATTATCCCAGTTATAGATCATTTGTAGTCAGCAATAGGTGAGTGATTGCTTCCTACAAGAGCACAAAACGTATACATTTCTAGACATCTTCAAAAAGTGAGTCAGGTAAAGAGATAAAAAGAAAATAGTCTTGAAGGGGCAGTGTTGTATTTTAAGACAAGGGTTGAATAAGCTAAGCAACCAATAGGCAGAGGGTAGCATAATTTGTCTGATTCTCTGTAATAATGGTATGGGAATAATAATGCATTTTATTTTGTAAAGTGGTTTCTTGCATCAAACACAACATTTTTTGTCACCTGGTCTGAAGGACCAGTGGATAAACAGGTTAATGTCCAGTCCTGCACGTTTTTTCCCCCAAAAGTCTCATGGAATGTAGTCTCATTGAACACCACACATTGACTTCTAGTGTTGGCTGAATGATAGAACAGCTATTTCCATTTAAAAATGCTATGGGATGCATTTTCTCCATTGTTTTTGATGGTAGGCCACTCTGTTAGGCCTACATTATGATCAAATAGGCACAGTATCCTACTTGGCCACTGGTAGAACTAATTTAAAGCGAGTACAGCCACAGCGTTCACTTAGTAAACGCGCGCTGGAAGTTTGCGCTTTAACGTTCTAGAGGTAACATTGCTCACGGACAAACGTCCAATAACTAGACACCCAAGTAACAATGCAACGCGTTATGGGTGGGTGTAGTAACGCTAACGATTTAATCCTTAAAAGTCAAATTAGAACAACTCGATGATACTCTTGGCATTTTCATAATTGGTTTATCAAATTATTTTATCAATAAATTGGAATATGACAAACATTATGCTTTATTAACCCAAACCAACAAAACCTACAGTATGCTATTGGCGTTTGCGCAATTACACAATAGTCTAATTTGGACCAGTCAGCATACATCGCAGGAACGAAGAGTTTAGAAAGGCGCTCTGACTTTTTGCAAGGAAACCAAGGACAACTATAGTGCCTAAATATATTTCTTTTGAGATACAAAACGTTTAAAGATGTACACGTCCCTATTCAGCCACATGCCTAATTCAACTGAAAGGTCAAGGCAAGATTATTGCAATACTGTATTCTGAGGGCGACTTTTAGGTAGGACTATTTAGCAGGGGATAATTCAGTGATCAAGACATGAAATGAGGAAATATCTGATCAAAGTACACAGGAGGAAATTATGCAAGAGAAGTTTCTTTATACAAGCATTTCCATCGCAGGAGGAATGATTGCATAACATATGCATTACAATTTAGCAATCAGCAGTCTCTTATGTGGAATAATTCTGTAAAACAGCAGTCTCCTACTGAATGACAAAACTGCAATAAATAATACATTGTTAAAAATATCATAATATGGTCTGGTAATTGAGTTAACATTCATGGCAAACCAATTATTAAAATGTGTAAAGCATTTATACATTAAGTTTTATGTGACACACTACAGATGTGAAATATTTGTAGGATAGTCTCACCTTCTTGGAGTACTCACCTTGTTTCAGTTACTGGATGGTACTGCCCATTGATGCCTTTGGCAGCCCCGTGAGGCGTGGTGGCTCCTTATCTCCCTTAGAGTTGATTGTGCCTACACACACGACTAACGCCTACCAGTTCACCTGAGACACACACATATACACATGACTAATGGGGTCTATACAGTCTACGAAAACAGAGCCGACCAAGGTCCGTTTGCGTCACTCACTAGAGTTGGAAGATAAAGGGAGATGTACTTTACAGCTCTGACCTTTGAACAGGAAACGGTGATTTCAGAGTTAGACTATCAGGTGCCTTTTATCAAATATACCTGCTGATAAGGTAAGAACAAAACAAAAAATACAAAAGAAAACACCCTGACAGGTTTACTGCCCATCCACTGGGTCCAGTGATGGAGACTCTGAACTAAAATTGTTATAAATAATAGGCCTAACTTGTATCTTGTTTGAAAAATTGTTACAGGTACAGAAATTAAAACTGGGAATGACAAAAAGTGGTTCAGAACATACAGTTGAAGTCGGAAGTTTACATACAATTAGGTTGGAGTCATTAAAACTTGTTTCTCAACCACTCCACAAATTTCTTGTTAACAAACTATAGTTTTGGTTAGGACATCTACTCTGTGCATGACACAAGTCATTTTTCCAACAATTGTTTACAGACAGATTATTTCACTGTATCACAATTCCAGTGGGTCAGAAGTTTACATAAAGGGAGATGTTGACTCAGTTGACTGTGCCTTTAAACAGCTTGGAAAATTGCAGAAAATGATGTCATGGCTTTAGAACCTTCTGATAGGCTAATTGACATAATGTGAGTCAATTGGAGGTGTACCTGTGGATGTATTTCAAGGCCTACCTTCAAACTCAGTGCCTCTTTGCTTGACATCATGGGAAAATCAAAAGAAATCAGCCAAGACCTCAGAAAAAAAAATGTAGACCTCCACAAGTCTGGTTCATCCTTGGGAGCAATTTCCAAATGCCTGAAAGTACCACGTTCATCTGTACAAACAATAGTAAGCAAGTATAAACACCATGGACCCCGCAGCCGTCATGCTGCTCAGGAAGGAGACGCGTTCTGTCTCCTAGAGATGAACGTACTTTGGTGCGAAAAGTGCAAATCAATCCCAGAACAACAGCAAAGGACCTTGTGAAGATGCTGGAGGAAACAGGTACAAAAGTATCTATATACACAGTAAAACGAGTCCTATATCGACATAACCTGAAAGGCCGCTCAGCAAGGAAGAAGCCACTGCTCCAAAACAACCATAAAAAACCCAGAATACGGTTTACAACTGCACATGGGGACAAAGATCATACTTTTTTGAGAACTGTCCTTTGGTCTGATGAAACAAAAATAGAACTGTTTGGCCATAATGAACATCGTTTTGTTTGGAGGGAAAAGGATGAGGATTGCAAGCCGAAGAACACCATCCCAACCGTGAAGCACGGGGGTGACAGCATCATGTTGTGAGGGTGCTTTGCTGCAGGAGGGACTGGTGCACACAAAATAGATGGCATCATGAGGCAGGAAAATTATGTGGATATATTGAAGCAACATCAAGACATCAGTCAGGAAGTTAAAGCTTGGTCACAAATGGGTCTTCCAAATTGGACAACGACCCCAAGCGTACTTCCAAAGTTGTGGCAAAATGGCTGCAGGACAACAGAGTCAAGGTATTGGAGTGGCCATCACAAAGCCCTGACCTCAATCCTGTGGATTTTTTTTGGGGCAGAACTGAAAAAGTGTGTGCGATCAAGGAGGCCTACAAACCTGACTCAGTTACACCAGCTCTGTCAGGAGGAATGGGCCAAAATTCACCCAATTTATTGTGGGAAGCTTGAGGAAGGCTACCCGAAACGTTTGACCCAAGTTAAACAATTTAAAGGCAATGCTACCAAATACTAATTGAGTGTATGTAAACTTCTGACCCACTGGGATTGTGAATAAATAAATAAAAGCGGAAATAAATCACTCTCTACTATTATTCTGACATTTCACATTCTTAAAATAAAATGGTGATCCTAACTGACCTAAGACAGGGAATTTCTACTAGGATTAAATGTCAGGAATTGTGAAAAACTGAGTTTAAATATATTTGACTAAGGTGTGTTAACTTCCGACTTCAACTATAACCATTTTAGTTTGCACGATGACTTGCATGAGTACTCTTGCCGGAAAACGAATGACTAATTTTAGTTCCCAGAGCTAACGCCTAGGTTTTTGATTATGGCCACATTGAGATTTTGTGTCTGTAAAAATCTGTATTGAGACAAGTTTTTTTTCAATGGAAGTTATCGGTTGCTGGATGAATAACAACTAACATGATTGTTTATGCAAAAACACACAATATGTCCACCTTTGTTAAGTATGCAAATAATCTGGGGAAAAAAGGAGATAATGATGCAGGTCTATCCCCATGTAATTTTCGACTTCATCCACGTTCATGCGTCTCAGTGTGGCCTTACCTTTAGCCAAGTAGGCTAGCACAATCTTGAATAGTGTCAACAACCCAGACTTGATACCTGGTCAGTCACATACTGAACATTCAGTGATCAATGAACATTGGGGGGGGATTCTAACGATAAAGAAGGTTACTTATATATGTTTAATAAACACTAATAATTGTGGTTTTAGTTTTTCACATTTTATTTAATTCAAATAACTTAAATATCTTATTATATATGGTAAACTATTTTATATTGTTTTGTGAAAAGGTATTTCAAATACTTTAAAATATAAAATCGACCACAAACAATCTTGAAATTTAAAGATAAAACGATTACACTATGGCCAAAAGTATGTGGACAACACTTAAAATGAGTGGATTTGGCTATTTCAGCCATACCCGTTGCTGACAGGTGTATAAAATCGAGCACACCGCCATGCAATCTCCATAGACAAACATTGGCAGTAGAATGGCCTTACTGAAGAGCTCTGTGATTTTCAACGTGGCACCATCATAGGATGCCACCTTTCCAACAGTGCCGTTCGTCAAATTTCTGTCCTGCTCAAGCTTCTCCGGTCAACTGTAAGTGCTGTTATTGTGAAGTGGAAACATTTAGGAGCAACAATGGCTTAGCCGAGAAGTGGTAGGCCACACAAGCTCACAGAACGGGACCACCGAGTGCTGAAGGGCTTAGTGGGTAAAAATTGTCTGTCCTGGGTTGCAACACTCACTACCGAGATCCAAACTGCCTCTGGAAGCAACGTCAGCACAAGGACTGTTCGTCGGGAGCTTCATGAAATTGCTTTCCATGGCCGAGCAGCCGCACACAAGCCTAAGATCACCATGTGCAATGCTGGAGTGGTGTAAAGCTCGCCACCATTGGACTCTGGAGTAGTGGACTGCTGGATTCTCTGAAGTGATATCACGCTTCACCATCTGGCAGTACGATGGACGAATCTAGGTTTGACGGATGCCAGAAGAATGCTACCTGTCCCAATGCATAGTGTCAACTGTAAAGTCTGGTGGAGGAGGAATAATGGTCTGTGTCTGTTTTTCATGGTTCGGGCTAGACCCTTAGTTCCAGGGAAGGGAAATCTTAAAGCTACAGCATACAATGACATTCAAGACAATTCTGTGCTTTCAACTTTGTGGCAACAGTTTGGGGAAGGCCCTTTCCTGTTTCAGCATGACAATGTCCCCATTCACAAAGCGAGGTCCATACAGAAATGGTTTTTCGAGATCGGTGTGGAAGAACTTGACTGGCCTGGAACACCGACTGCAAGCCAGGCCTGATCGCCCAATATCAGTGCCCGACCTCACTAATGCGCGTGGCTGAATTGGAAGCAAGTCCCCGCAGCAATGTTACAACATCTAGTGGAAAGCCTTCCCAGAAGAGTGGAGGCTGTTATAGCAGCAAAGGGGGAACCAACTCCATATTAATGCCCTTGATTTTGGAATGAGATGTTGGACGAGCAGGTGTCCATTTCAGCCCAGTTATGGGTAACTTTCCTTAATCTAAGTATACAAATAATACAGTACAAATCATTTGTTTTAAAAACAGTCAAATTAGCAATGTTAATTGCTTTATTTAAAAGAGTTAAGCTTTTATTTACAAAATAATTTCAATATATAAACATACGTACATATTTTCCCTTTTACGGAAAAGTAGTATTGGTGACAAAAAAAATCTACCAACAAACTAGCCAATAAATAAACATTAAGAACCATAAATCGCTGAAACGTTCATGATGTGACTTGATTGTAATATGGTTCAACTAACGCTTTTGATCCAAAGAGGGGAGAAAAAAAAGTCACAAATATCCCATGCAAGTACTTCAGTCGTACACATCCCAAACCAAAGGAACCAGCCATCAACCCAGGGTTGGAGAAAAATCCAAGTGTTCAAAGATGTTCTCTTGGGATAGGTTGTGGGCAGAGCTTTTTTTCTGAGGCTTCATATGAAATAATCAACATTTGGGCCCCCTGTTTAAAGAATACCTTACAAAACTGCTGCTGGGTTGAAAGAAGTCTGACAGGGTGACTGCTATGTTAGTCCTGGCGAGTCCAGGCCAGGCTAGTCCAGTTCAATCCAGTCCAGGCCAGGTCAGTCCAGCAGTCTCTTCCTACTGTAGGTGTTTCTTGTAGTTGACCGCCTGGGGGGCTGGCTGAAGGGAGAGCGTTCCAACTCAAACTCCTTCTTCTGAGAATGGGCTTCATCTAAAAAGACAATCAGATGTACATTTCTTTACACATCATTTTGCCTTTTCTGAACTAAAATGGCATATTTTAAAATTACTAGCTGAGATATTACGAACAAAACAGTGGTTGTAGAATAATAAACATACAATACAGCAAAATAATCCTGATAATAATCTCACCTATAAAATGATGAGTTCTCTTGGTGGCAGAACCTGCCTTCCCCTTGAATAACATGGGCGACTGAGTGAGGGCTAGAATCCCACTGGCAGACACTGGCTTCCTCACCTTAGAGCTCGGGGGTGTTACCACTGCTAAAGATAATCAATCAAACCAACAAACAAAAATCAACTATTACTAATCAATAAACAGATGAAAAGTTCACCATTAGAGGAATCATATGAATAAATTCAATTAATAAAAACTCACAGTGAACAGTTCCAGTGGCCATGACGGAATCTTCATCTTTCAGAGGTTCGGCACCTTCAGCCTGCTGAACCTGGCTCTCCATCCAGTCCATGTCCTCCAGCTGGTCCAGAGGAGAGCCTGCTCTCTTACCAGGGGAGGACCTGGTAAACTGGCTGGACGTGGGAGCCAGTAGTAGTGCGTCAGACTCCTCCGTCTCCTTCAGTCTGTAAATTCCCTCCAGCTCTGCCTCATCCAACATCTCCAGCCCATCTAGCAGGTGCTCCTCCTTCAGTCCCCGCTGCTGGCCCCCCACCACCCCAGGCCGAGCCCTCTTCTTGCGGGGCCAGCTGTTGAGGCTCTCTGGGGTGGACCTCCCCATGCTCTGGGGGGACGGGGTCAGGGGGATGAGCTCAGCTGTGCCCAGGGGGGATATGGTCCCTGCGGGGTGGCGCGTGGGGGTGTAGGACTGGCAGATGTACGTCTGGAAGCCCCCTTTCCCCGGAGTGCCCTTGGCGGGAGTGCCGTGGGTGCATAGCGATGGCGAGACGTGACTGGCGTCTCTGTGTTTGGAGCAGAGCGCAAGAGGGCTGTCCGTGTGGGGGAGGTTCATACTGCCAGTGGGAGTCGGAGACCCTGCAGCCCCATCTCCGGCATTGAAAGAGTTCATGCGCTTTAACTTAAGCTTGGGCAGCCCCGACGCTTGCATCTCCAGCTCCACTTTGTACGTTAGGAGGTTCGGGGTGACGAGCTCCTTCTTGCAACTTGTGGTGGTTCCTGAAGTCCTGGGGGTGGAGAACCGAGATGGTTCAGTGGAGTACCCCCAACGGACTGCCGCTTCCCTCTGCTGGCGGTCAGGGGTCTGGCGGAAACCATAGCTTCTCCCAGGTTTAGTGGTTTCTGCGGGTATTGGCTGTTTGGTAGAGGCTCCGGTGAACTGGAAGACTTGGTTGTTGGTCTTTGAGGGTTTCCTGGAGAAGGATATGTTCATCTTGAGGCCGTCAGTGATTTGGGTCATGACCACTTTGGCCTCGGAGATGTCGATGCTCTCGTCCTCTGAGGTGGTGCTGAACTGGGAAGAGTCAAGCTGATGGGAGCTGGCCCCCATCTCTCCCCCCAAGGCCTGGGAAGACGGCTCCCTCTCGTGGAAGTCCAACGGCACATTTCCGCTGGACACGGTGTCACTGGTTTCCTTACTCGTAAGATCCGTGCTGGCTGCTACTACAGTTAAACTCTCATTGGACAGGGATATCAGGTTCTGCCTGGTTTTAGCTTGCACACCCTGGCCAGAGCTAGTCCTGGTCAAACATTTAGCTGAAGAGGTGGTGACAACAGTCGTTTTATTCAGTTGGGTTTTGACAGAAGTCTTTGGTGACGTTACGGACCTTGACAATCCTGAGGTCCTTTTCGTCGGTGTGAGCATGCCTTGGTGCGGAGGCATGGAGAGAGATTCTTCAACAGGGGTTCCTCCAGAGGGTGTGAGCATGCCGTGGGCAGGTCTCAGAGATTTCCTGGGGGTTGTGGTGGTGGGAGTGGGTGGGTGGTCAGAAGAGTGGTGTTTCTGAGTACCATGAGGGAGGTCCTGCTCATTCTTAACAGGTGTGTTGAACTTTCCCATAAGCCGTTTGGAAGACCTCGGACGTCCACTTTTCTCTGGCGTCACCTCAACGCCACCTGCAGCAGAATTGTCCAGAATCCTGGACAGAGACGCTTGGGGGGAAATTCTGTGCGATCTCTGTACTACTTTTTCTGGAGTTTTAGATATCGCCTGTTTGCTGCTGGGACTCTTGAGCGGACTGCAGAACTTGTCGGGTGTGTTCATCAACAGCCTTGGAGAACGTCGGGTGGAAAGGTGAGGTGACTCAGGCACCTTGAAGGGTGTGTTAGTCTCCGCGACGCTAAGTTTCTGAGGAGACGGGGACCAGGTGACGTGCTTCCTGGGCGTTCTGGAGCAGGGTGGGCTCTGGAGCAGGCTAGGGCCGATGGGAGACAGACGTTCCAGTAATGTCTTGACCGGAGTCCTCAGGATGCCCTTCAGAGGGCTCTCCTTTTGGGGCGTCTCCAGCACCAGGCTCCTCCTGGCTGGGGATCTGAAAGGGCTGCCCCTCAGGGCCATGCCACCCTGCCCGTGAGAGGGCCCTGCCATCTGGCTATCTGTGACCGAGTAACTCTGGACCCTGGAGGACCTGAAGTTCTTAGGTGTTCTGGGGGTCTGAGGTGTCTTGCTCCCTCTAGCAGACCTATGGTGTCTACCAGGTGAGTTTGTGGGGGTATTATTTGGACTCTGAAAAGGAAAACCAAGCAAGTATTTCCAATAAGTATCACAAGTTAAAATCAGCATAGCTATTCTTTGCTTGTGAGAATTTTCAAAATCGGGTTCAAGTCCAGGATATGGTTGGGCCACGCAAGGACATTGAGACTTGTCCCAAAGCCACTCCTTCGTTCTCTTGGCTGTGTGCTTAGGGTCGTTGTCCTGTTGGAAGGTGAACCTTCGCCCCAGTCTGAAGTCCTGAGCGCTCTGGAGCAGGTTATCACCAAGGATCTCTCTGTACTTTGCTCTGTTCATCTTTCCACTCCATACCGACTAGTCTCCCAGTCCCTGCAGCTGAAAAACATCCCCACAGTATGATGCTGCCACCACCATGCTTCACTGTAGGTATGGTATTGGCCAGGTGATAAGCGGTGCCAGGCATTGGCATTCAGGCCAAATAGTTTGGTTTCATCAGACCAGAGAATCTTGTTTCTCACGGTCAGAGTCCTTTAGGTGCCTATCGCCAAACTCCAAGCAGGCTGTCATGTGCCTTTTACTGAGGAGTGGCTTCCGTCTGGCTACTCTACCATAAAGGCCTGATTGGCAGAGTGCTGCAGAGATGGTTGTCCTTCTGGAAGGTTTTCCCATCTCCACAGAGGAACTCTGGAGCTCTGTCAGAGCTCTCTGACAAAGGCCCTTCTCCTACGATTGCTCAGTTCGGCTGCACGGCCAGCTCTAGGAAGAGTTCTGGTGGTTCCAAACGTATTCCATTTGATGGAGGCCACTGTGTTCTTGGGGGCCTTTACTGTTTAGGTACCCTTCTACCAGATCTGTGCCTCAACACAATCCTGTCTCAGAGACAACTCCTTCGACCCCATGGCTTGGTTTTTTGCTCTGACATGCACTGTCAACTGTGGGACCTTATATAGACAGGTGTGTGCCTTTCCAAATCATAGAAGCATCTCAAGGATGACCAATGGAAACAGGATACACCTGAGCTCAATTTTGAGTCTCCTTATGGTTTTTAAAATTGTATAAACTGCCTTAATGTTGCCAGACCTCAGGAAGAGAAGTTGCTGCCTTGGCAGCAGCTAATGGGGATCCATAATAAACACAAAATACATAGCAAAGGGTCTGAATACTTATGTAAATAAGGTATTTCTGTTATTTTTTATAAAAGGTGCAAAAATTACTAATTTAATTTATGGGGGGGGGGGGTATTGTGTATAGATTGATGAGGATTAAAAATATGTTTTTATCCATTTTAGAATAAGGCTGTAACGTAACAAAATATGGAAAAAGTGAAGGGGTCTGAATACTTCCAGAATGCACTGCATGACATCTGAAGAGGTTCAACGAGATGGAGTTACCTGGAAGGCATCAGAGTTAGACAACTGCCTCCAGCTGGATGTGGACTGTGTGGCTTCAAACAGAAGACGTACTGGAGACCGTACTGACCGCAGGTTTACCACACCTACAGAAATTGAATGATCAATGATGTCAATATGTGTCAGCTGAAAGACTCCACAGAATATTGAACGGTGGTAACTATACGGATACACATGAAATAATGGTGTTTAGTCAACCTACCTATTTTGCTGTCACTGAGCGGGAGCTGAGAGGAGAGAGCTTTGTCCAGGTTGCGGGAACGAGGCTGGGAGCTTGAGTAGAAACTGGAATGTCTCCTGGCAAACTTCTCCAATCTTGGACTCCTCCTCAAGTCTGTTATAAATATAATTTTTCATGTCTTTTATATTGTCATTTTAAAACTATTAAAACCCCTATTTATCAACTTATACAATTGCATTGTTGATGTGGTTGATATTAAAAACGTTTATGAGCATCTCAGAAATGTGCACAGGACATTGACCGTTTCATGTAGACTCTTAGCACCAGTCACTGACCTTCTAGAGGCTTCACTGGCGACTCCTCAACGATGCACTCGTCTGTCGGGACAGACCTCCTGACAAATCAAACAGACAGGACATTTCGCTTATCCACTATCGTCCCCAAAATGTACTGCTACCAATTCAGTTACAGTAATAACTTTTCCTAAACAAATCAAAATGTTAAACTAATACAACAAGGCAAATTATGAGCCATTTGCACTGCCAACGATGCAAAACTCCCTTTTTTCATATATGAATCAAAGTAAATGAATAACTCGTATTAACTAGTATTAATTTGTCAATCAATACTAGTTAAATCAACACTAGTATACTAGTTAATTCATACTAGTTCATATTAAAAGCAGTTTTTTCCCTCTTGTAATCTCAATATCAAATAATTTCTGGGTAACAAATAGTTAGTTTACTGTGATTGTAATTTAAAACAATGGTCAACAAGAAAAAAAATTGCTTCTTAGCAATTTGTCAAAACATAATTTTACTAGAAGTGGTCTGAGTGGAGAGGGGAAAACTAGCTGTTATTGGCAGAGAGGTTTGAAACTCTTTCTTATTGGTCTATTAACTAATTTACCGCCTGGTCTATGGACCCAGGCAGGCCAAAACGCCATACCAACAAAACAGGCAGTCATTTCAGGCAGTCTTTTCAAACAGCTCTTACACTAAAAAGGTATTCTCATTTTTAGAATTTCATAGAATTATTCCAACCTCATTGTGCGGAAATATACACAAAAATATAAAACACAACAATTTCAAAAAGTTTAACGAGTTAAAGTTCATATAAGGAAATCAGTCAATTAGAATAAATTCATTAGGCCCTAATCTACGGATTTCACATGACAGGGGTCATACAGAATTACATCTATTGGTTTCAGATACCTTAAAAAAAAAAAAAAGGATAAGAAAACCAAGTCAGTATCTGGTGTGACTCATTTGCCTCAAGCAGCGTGACATCTTTCACATAGAGTTGATCAGGCTGTTGATTGTGGCTTATGGAACGTTGTCCCACTCCTTTTCAAATGGCTGTAAGAAGTTGCTGGATATTAGCGGGAACCGGAATACGCTGTCGTACACTTCGATCCAGAGCATCCCAAACATGCTCAATGGGTGACATGTCTGGTAAGGATGCAGGCCATGGAAGAACTGGGACATTTTCAGCTTCCAGGAATTGTGTACAGATCCTTGCGACGTGTGGCTGTGCATTATCATGCAGAAACATGAGGTGATGGCAGTGGATGAATGGCAAGACCATGGGCCTCAGAATCTCGTCACGATATCTCTGTGCATTCAAATTGGCATTGATAAAATGCAATCGTGTTTGTTGTCCGTAGCTTATGCCTGCCCATACAATAACCCCACCGCCACCACGGGGAACGCTGTTCACAACATTGACATCAGCAAACCGCTCGCCCACTCGACGCCATACACGCTGTCTGCCATCTGCCTGTTACAGTTGAACCCGGGATTCAGAAATTGGTTGTGCAAACCCACAGTTTCATCAGCTGTGCAGGTGGTTGGTGTCAGACAATGCCGCAGGTGAAGATGCCGGATGTGGAAGTCCTGGGCTGGCGTGGTTACACGTGGTCTGTGGTTGGACGTACGGCTTATGGTAGAGAAATTACCATTTAAGTCTCTGGCATCAGCTCTGGTGGACATTCCTGCAGTCAGCATGCCAATTGCACACGCCCTCAACTTGAGACATCTGTGGCATTGTGTTGTGTGACAAAACTGCACATTTTAGAGTGGCCTCTTATTGTCCCCAGCACAAGGTGCACCTGTGTAATGATCATGCTGTTTAATCAGCTTCTTGATATGCCACACCTGTCAGGTGGATGGATTATCTTGGCAAAGGAGAAACACTCCCTGACAGGGACGTAAATAAATTTGGCCACAAAATTTAAGATAAATAAGCCTTTTGTGCATATGGAACATTTGTGGGCTCTTTCAGCTCATGAAACATGGGACCAACACTTTACATGTTGCCTTCATATTTTAGTTCTATATATACATCTTTTATAATCAGGATTTAAAAAAAACATGTTGGACTCACCTGCCCATCTGTTGCCTGTGCAGCAGACGGTTGGACACCTGCTTATGAAGGGGCGTCTCCGTCACCTTTTTGGTCAGGAGGGAATGTCGATCTGAAAGGGCAGACTTCCTCTGTAAGTCTCAGGTGCTAACAAAACCTTTTAAGTTGTGTTACTGAGCTCTTGGAACATTGAACTATCATGGAACACAGTGTCGTTACCACCACCTTCTGTTGCCTGGGAGCCTTTATGCTTCAGTCCCTCCACGGCCGAGACAGACCGACTCCTGGGCATCTTGGCCTTCTTGGAAGGGGACATAGTCTCCTGGTTGAACAAGTTCCTCCGGACCTTTGTGACCTCTGTAGACCAAATTAAGTGGTATTCAAATTTGACAATTACAGCACAAGATGGCTGCCTGCCCTACAGGACACCTAGGGCAGGCCCAAGAAGGGACTCCAGCCACCTGAGCCACGCCCTTCAATCACTCAAGACGCGGGCAGTACATTAGCATCATGACAAGAACTGTCAGACTGGCCAATAGCTTCTATCCTCAGACCATCAGGCTGCTGAATAGCCACCACTAGTCAGCTACCAGTTCCACCCTCCCTCCTGCAACTTCCCCCTACAGACATCCCCCCCCCCCCCACCTTCTCAACGGTCACTTACCTTACCTGCTGATTCCCCTATGGACATTCTAATATTTTCACTGTACCCTGCAATCACACCTGCAACCCTGTACATGCAACTATTAGACACTCTGAATCTGAGTGTATGAGACAAAGAGTTTGTTGATCTAACAGAGTTGGAGGAAATGACCTTGTGCAGCCTGCTTTGAGGGCGGTTCAGCGGTTGGTTTCTCCACAGCAACACAGATCTTACGCTTGGCCTGTTCATACGACACAGATAGATCAAGATTTGGGTGATTAGTAAGTTCATACTGTACATCCATTCAGACGAACAAAAGATCAATATTACAAAGACCCAGTGATCGAGACCCTATTTTATCGGACTTTACAGCTGTGGTAGAATAAAATAAATGTATCCCGTCTTAGCTCACCGCTCTGGTGGACTTCCTGGGCACCTCTATCTGTAGACTCTGGGATGCTTCAGTCATGCTGCGATGGCGAGTCAGCCTCCCACTCCTCAAACACAAGAGAGGTGAGTTAAAGAGGGATATATGAAAGTGTACTAAAGGGTTAGTTCACTTCTTAGTGATCCCTTCGCGCGCCAATCCCGTTGACACACACAATAACCTGCCCAGGGAGTGCGGTTGAAAATTAGCCGGCTGGCTAAAACCGGCACTTTTACTGAAACGCTGCTTAATGTGCACCGTCCCTGTAAAAATAAAATAAACTCAACTCAAACCAGTGAAATAGCAGCGCGCCAAATTCAAAAACAGAAATACTCATAATAATAATTCATGAATCACACAAGTGTTATACATTGGTTTAAAGATTAACTTCTTGTTAATCCAGCCACAGTGTCAGATTTCAAAAAGGCTTTACGGCGAAAGCAAACCATGCTATTATCTGAGGACAGCACCCCATCAAACAAACACACGAAAATCACATTTCAACCTGCCAGGCTCGACACAAAAGTCAGAAATAACAATATAATTCATGCCTTACCTTTGAAGATGATCTTCTTCTGTTGGCACTCCAATATGTCCATTAAACATCACAAATGGTCATTTTGGTCGATAAATTCTGTCGTTATATCTCCAAAATGTCCACTTATTTGGCGCGTTTGATCCAGAAAAACACCGGTTCCAACTCGCTCAACATGACTAAAAAGTATCTAATATAGTTACCTGTAAAACTGATCCAAACATTTCAAACAACTTTCCTCATCCAATTTTAGGTATTTTTAAACGTAAATAATCGATACAATTTATGATGGGATAAACTGTGTTCAATACCGAACGAAAATAAAGTGGAGCGAGCTTTCAGGTCACGCGCCCCAACCACAACACTACACTAGACTCGACCCTCGTTCTGAACAGCCCTACTTCTTCATTTCTCAAAGGAAAAACATCAACCAATTTCTAAAGACTGTTGACATCTAGTGGAAGCGATAGGAACTGCAAGCAAGTGCCTTAGAAATCTAGATCCACATAGAAATCCAATTGAAAAGAGAATGACCTAAAAAAAAAAAAAATCCTGGATGGTTTGTCCTCTGGGTTTCGCCTGCCAAATAAGTTCTGTTATACTCACAGACATCATTTTAGCAGTTTTAGAAACTTGAGAGTGTTTTCTATCCAAATCTACTTATTATATGCAAATCCTAGCTTCTGGGCCTGAGTAGCAGGCAGTTTACTTTGGGCACACTTTTCACCCGGAAGTGAAAATAGTGCCCCCTAGCCGAAAGTGTACTAACAACAGGGGTTAGTTAAAGAGGGTTATATGACTGTGTACTAACAGGGGTTCATTAAAGAGGGCTATATGAAAGTGTACTAACAACAGACAACTTAGAACGGTCATTGTATCACATCCACACAGCTGCACCACAGCAGATAAAGCCTCCGGCCCCAGGTAACTTACTTCCTCTTGCTGGCGGAGCGGTCGCGGAGCTCCTGTAGCTCCCCGCAGTCGGAGGCCATGCTGAGGGCCGTGGAGAGGTGAGGAGAGGAGACGCTGTCCTTGGTCACGGACTCGTCGCTGAAGAAGTCAGAGGGCAGCACGGCTGACAGGGCGGCGGGCAGCTGGGTTCCCAGGCTGTAGTATACGTCTGCTAGGACCCTAGGGATGGCCGTCAGGAACCTGACAGCCCACAACACCATTTATTCTAACTTTTTATAAACTGGGTGGTTCGAGCCCTGAATGTTGATAGCCAGGGTATATTAGACCGCATACCACGGGTATGACAAAACATGTATTTTTACTGCTCTAATTACATTGGTAACCAGTTTATAATAGCAATAAGGCACCACGGGGGTTTGTGATATATGGCCAATATACCACGGCTAAGGGCTGTATCCAGGCACTCCGCGTTGTGTCGTGCTTAAGAACAGCCCTTAGCCATGATATATTGGCCATATACCACACCCCCTCGGGCCATATTGCATAATTATAGCGCTATTTTTATTGTAACTATATATAGAGCTATTTTCCTCATCTCCTTAATCTGGATTCAACCCCTAAAGTTGAGTCCGATTTCAGAGAAGGGAAGAAACTCACACAGGGAGGACTTCATCTTGCAGGAACTTGGCCAGGTACACCGGGTCTTTGGTTAGAGAGATGATCCTTAACATGTCAGTCACCTGGTTAGAGGGAAGGAGAAATCAAAGCCTGTAAAATGACTCTGTTTTGTTTGGAGGAAGTAATATGATGGGTTGTGGAGGTGGCTAGGATTAGTCATTTCCTACCTCCTCCACTGTCTCCTCCACATCCGGTGTGTCGGCCTGCTGCTCAGAGGGGAGGAGTCGGCACATCTCCAACCTGAGAATCGCCTGCAGCTGGCACCTGAGAGAAACATGTCAGTGTTAGTAATTGGTCGTGTTCAGTAGGGCAAACCGTAGTAAAACATTATGAAACCAAAAACAAAAATCAGTGTTTCTTATTGGACAAGCCCAGGTAGTCTGTTTCAGTTGGTTCGGCGCTTGATGAAAACGATCCTCTATTTAAAATCACACTTATCGGTGAAGACCATAAGCTGCTGTTCAATATAATAATAATAATTAGAAACCAGAGACTACTATGTTTAACAGTCACTACTTACTCTCTGAGTTTGCTGTCGGCGTCAGGAGTGTTGCTGTAAAGCTGGCGGATGGACTTGCTGGACTTGAGCAGGTTCTGTTGGACGAAGAGCCAGACCTGCTGGGCAGAGAGAAAGAGTGAAGTCAGACGTATTCCGACGGAATACGTGAACGTAAGGAAGTGGAACCCTTGCATTAGGGTTGGCCGATATCCGCATTTACATATCATCTAACTTGTTAAATATCGTGATAAATCAGTTTTAGTGTATGTGTAACCTTTATTTAACTAGGCAATTAAGTTAAGAACAAATTCGTATTTGTATTACATCACATTAGCCGTTTATCCTGTCAAGTCAGGTATTCCATCACATGAACCTTTTTACGTTTTTTTACGCTTTATTTAACGCTTTTTAACATTTTTTTTAACGCTTTTTTTTACGAGATAGTGACCTTCAGGATTTTCAAATAGAACCTGTCCACTAGGTATTTTCTTCTCTACGTCTTTCTTACCCCCAGGTCTGGGTTGGGCCCCTGGAACGTATTACCCCCAGGTCTGTCTTACCCCCAGGTCTGGGTTGGGCCTCAGGAACATCTTGATAGCAGAGAGAAGGTGCTGGGCCTCAGTGAGGAGGGAGGAGTCTCTCTCAGCCACCGTCTTCTCATAGCCGGCCTTCAGGTGGGACAGCAGCTCGGCCTCGCTCTTGAAGTCTGACAGGAGAGCAGGCATGGAAGTTTGTGACAGTTATTAACTGGTGTGATGTTCAGAACATTCATTGAAGATAAACAGAAAGTACAGAGCTGGCATGATTCCTTATGCTACATAGAACACCAAGAACCAACTCTGTTCTATAAAAGTAAAATGTTTTATTTGAATTCTCTGTATTACACCCATCTTCATTTCGCTGTCTAATAATTATGAGACTAGGCCTCTTATCAATCATTTGACCATTAAAAGCTGAATCTGAACCATGCTGAGACTATGGTTTAGCCTTTTGGGAGCAGAACACTTAACCCTGTTGTTGTGGTGGGGCCCAGACAGACAAGACACTTACGTTGGGCCAGACAGACAAGACACTTACGTTGGGCCAGACAGACAAGACACTTACGTTGGGCCAGACAGACAAGACACTTACGTTGGGCCAGACAGACAAGACACTTACGTTGGGCCAGACAGACAAGACACTTACGTTGGGCCAGACAGACAAGACACTTACGTTGGGCCAGACAGACAAGACACTTACGTTGGGCCAGACAGACAAGACACTTACGTTGGGCCAGACAGACAAGACACTTACGTTGGGCCAGACAGACAAGACACTTGCATTGGGCCAGACAAACAAGACACTTACGTTGGGCGTGGGGTCCAGTCTTGGCCCCGTTTCCTGATCGTCTTTTCACCAGCCTCTCCTGTGCCCTGCAGCCCTCAGCCCCCGGCGCCCCCACCTCAGTCTCTCCAGCCTGGCTTTTCTGGGCCTTGACATTCAGACGGGCCACGTTCAGCATCTGCAGTGAGCGGCTCATAGTCTTCATCTTCTGCCTCACCGGCGTGCGCTGGGCGCCCCCTGCAGGCGACAGGAGAATAGACAGACACTCAGCAGGGGAAGAACAACATGATAAGTGTCTCGTCATTGTAGGTTATGAGCTGCTACACCGATGGCGTATCACAGAAGAATCGAAAGCCATCTGTTCACACACGAGACGCTCACTGATTAGTACAAAAATATATTGAGACATTTCTAAAATACAAACAGAAGTCACTGACAATTGAGGGGGGGGGGGGGGGGTCTTGAGAGATATGAGGGAGGGGGGATATGCAGCCAGTTGAGGCGTTTCCTTACGTTTCTTCCCCGTCTTGTCACTGTGGGACTGGGAGGTCATTCTCTGGTAGAGTTCTGCCAGGCTGATGACCAAGTCCTGCTGAGGGCCCGACAGCTCCTCTTCCTGACCCTCGGTTTCACCCTCTGGCACCGCATGGAGCAGCCTGGACACACACACATAGACATTGACATAGTCAATAATAGTTTAAAGGTCATGATTAAGCAGTTCAGCTGCAACTTTTATATATGTGTAGGAAAGACACTAACCACCGGGAAATTGTTATTTGGCCCTAGATATCTATGTATTTAAAAACTAGGCGACAGTGTTCCAATGACATTATATTTAATATTAAGAAATTGTGATGTTTCAAATACACATAATTACAGACATAACATTAAAAAGGGCAAATCATACCTCATTGACTCCATTAAGTGGGAGCTGACTCCTGATTGGTCAGCGTGCGGGAACCAGCCCTCCACCAGCCCAGCGGTCAGTGGGCTGGACCAATGGCCGAGCTCCTGCTGTGCCCAGTCAGGAACCTGGGGCTCAACTAGAGGAGCTGTGGAGGAAGGACAGTACTCAGTCTGTTACGATAACACTGCACCAATAAACTAATTGAGTGAATCATTTTCTGGAGATCTGTAATTGAATTGAAAACTCAATTTGATATAAAAGGTAAGAAAAGTTCAGACAATTAAGGTGACAGCAATGCCACAGAAGCAAGGTGGAGCTATCGCTCAGACCCTACCGTCACCGCGAGTCGTCTCAGACCCTACCGTCACCGCGAGTCGTCTCAGACCCTACCGTCACCGCGAGTCGTCTCAGACCCTACCGTCACCGCGAGTCGTCTCAGACCCTACCGTCACCGCGAGTCGTCTCAAACCCTACCGTCACCGCGAGTCCCGTCACCGCGAGTCGTCTCAAACCCTACCGTCACCGCGAGTCGTCTCAGACCCTACCGTCACCGCGAGTCGTCTCAGACCCTACCGTCACCGCGAGTCGTCTCAGACCCTACTGTAACTACGAGTCGCTAGTCATCTCAGACCCTAAAGTAACTACGAGTCGCTAGTCACCTCAGACCCTACTGTAACTACTAGTCGCCTCAGACCCTACTGTAACTACGAGTCGTCTCAAACCCTACCGTCACCGCGAGTCGTCTCAGACCCTAATGTAACTACGAGTCGCTAGTCATCTCAGACCCTACTGTAACTACAAGTCGCTAGTCATCTCAGACACTACTGTAACTACGAGTCGCTAGTCGTCTCAGACCCTACTGTAACTACGAGTCGCTAGTCATCTCAGACCCTACTGTAACTACGAGTCATCTCAGACCCTACTGTAACTACGAGTCGCTAGTCATCTCAGACCCTACTGTAACTACGAGTCGCTAGTCATCTCAGACCCTACTGTAACTACGAGTCGCTAGTCATCTCAGACACTACTGTAACTCCAAGTCGCTAGTCGTCTCAGACCCTACCGTCACCGCGAGTCGTCTCAGACCCTACTGTAACTACGAGTCACTAGTCATCTCAGACCCTACAGTAACTACAAGTCGCTAGTCATCTCAGACCCTACTGTAACTACGAGTCGCTAGTCATCTCAGACCCGACTGTAACTACGAGTCGCTAGTCATCTCAGACCCGACTGTAACTACGAGTCGCTAGTCATCTCAGACACTACTGTAACTACAAGTCACTAGTCGTCTCAGACCCTACCATCACCGCGAGTCGTCTCAGACCCTACTGTAACTACGAGTCGCTAGTCATCTCAGACCCTACTGTAACTACTAGTCAACTCAGACCCTACAGTAACTTCAAGTCGCGAGTCGTATCAGACCCTAATGTAACTACGAGTCACAAGTCATCTCAGACCCTACAGAAACTACGAGTCGCTAGTCATCTCAGACCCGACTGTAACCACGAGTCGCAAGTCATCTCAGACCCTACTGTACCCACGAGTCGCAAGTCATCTCAGACCCTACTGTAACTACTAGTCACTAGTCATCTCAGATTCTACTGTAACTATGAGTCGCAAGTCATGTCAGACCCTACTGTAACCACGAGTCGCAAGTCATCTCAGATATGTTAAGGCGGATAATAAAGACAGAGGAAACAGAGCCAATCATAACCTCCATCTCCCTCCATGATGTCATAGAACCCTCCCAGGACACTGCTGACCACCTCGGGCAGGTCTGAGGAGGTGTCCGCCGCTGCTGGAGCAATGACATCCAAGGTCAGGGTGTGGTAGCCGGAAGCGACGCTGGGCCGAAGGACGGTGAGCAAAGCCGTGAGGGCTGAGAGGGGAGACAGGAAGGCCGAGCACGGCAAGTCTCCTCCGTCACTCACCTCTGCAAACTGTGGAGACAACAAACTAGTTATTAGCCCCAAAAACATTGATCATTTTGACATTACAGTGAAATAATAATTTTGATACTTATTAGCCTGATCTGTTGGGAGCATCATGACCATTGTGGAGCGGAGTGGACAACACAGCGGAATGGACAACACAGCGGAATGGACAACACAGCGGACAACAGTCAGATGTTTGTTTCAGTTTAGATGAAACCCTCTCGTTTCAAATTGAACACAACACACTGACAACTAAACAGGAAGACAACAGTACTTCTATGTCCTACACATTATTGCCATATTGGGTGGTTTTATTCCCATTTGGAAAGTGTCAACAGAATCTGGCAACATTGGCGCTACGGTGTAGAATTACCATGTGAAGAGCCTGGGCAGAGAGCTCCCTTAGTAGCTGTTGGAAGACAGCTTGGCCCTGGTCTGTGTGGTTGTTGATGGAACACTGCAGCACCCAGGACTCTGAGGAGGACGCCTCTGTGAGGGAGTGGGCGTCCCAGCCCCGAAGGACCCCTTTCAGACACACCTCCACGGGGGCTGGGAGGAGCCTCTGTCTGAGGGCAACCGGCTCCAACGTCACACTGCAGCTCTGTGGAGCATCACCTGAGTACATGACAGACAGCACACAGGGGAAAAACAGCATGTTGATGTTAAACCAAATGGTTGTACTCTTATATCAATGATGAATACTATTCACTACTACAAGATTTACAAGTGTGGCCTTTTATTGTGATTTGGTTAACATGTGTAGGCATAATAGCTTTGTTATGTCATGAGAGTAATCCAGTGAGAGAGGGAGATTTTCCAAATGACAGTTCACTTCCATGCATCACAAACCTTGCCCCCATCTCAGGACTCCCCCCAGGACAGGAAACGCTAGGCGGTACAGTCGTTCTGAGGACAACAGGTATCCCATGCTAGAGTCGAGTGGAAAGGTCTCTCTCCTCAAAATGGCATCTGAAGGGGAGTCTACGGGGGACTGAACACTGGAGAGCTTGTGAGGACAGCACAGGTTTAGCAGGGCGTCCATGGGGACCACTCTACCACCCATCTCCCTCAACACCTCAGAAAGCCTATCTGCGCCCCAGTGCTCCTCACTTCTCATAACCTGGAATGAGAAAGACAGGTCAGCAAGTCTTTTAACAGATTCCCAATGACATTTGTCCAGTTATTTGAAAGCAACTGTCACTATTTACCTGGACGTATGAAGTGCTGTCCACCCAGTGAAGGACAACTTGCCGTTGGACCAACATTTCATGGAGTCCCTTGGGTAGGATACGGTCGGACACGTCTGTGTGACTGGCACCTGAAGGGATTCCAGCGAGGGACACATATTCTCCTAAATCTGCCCTGGAGTGAGGACACCTTGACAAGAGGAATAACACATTTCTCCCCAGGCTTGACAATTCATCCTCAGGTTGAGGCGGGCCTCCTTTACCCGCTCGACCTCTCCTGGGTCTCAATGTCAATTTGGTGGGAGAGGTGATATCTGGTCTGTCCCATTGGAAGTCCAACAAAGCTTCTTTCAATGCATTCTGTATGGAAGCAGCAGGGCTGGTGGGTTGATTCCTTGGCTGAGCCGAGATTGTCTTCTCACTTGCATCGAACTTTAATTGAAACTCCACCTCGAAGTCTTCAAAAGTTTTGTCTCGTAGTTCTTTAAAATCAGAGCCCCTGGATATCAGGTTACCATTGCGTCGTCCAGTTCTTGATTGACAGAATTTGTAACCCCATCGCACCTTCTCGAATCCATACTTATATCCGAAATGAAGCAGAATTCGGAGAATGCCCTGCTTCAGTGGATGGTTTATGACATTGACGTGTCCTGACGGCCGATAATCCACATCAATGACAAAAACTAAGTTATGCAAAGCCATGGCTGGAACGGGACACTTGCTCCATGTACACCAAGTAGATAGTTGTCACGAAGTTAGCAAATTTCTCATCTGGTTGAACATGAACTGGCTAATGCTACCTTCAGATACAACAGTTGCTAACGTTAGCTAGCTTGCTAGCTACTTGGCTCAAGCGAGCGAAACAAGTTATGTTTAAGATTTTTTGTTTGTTTACCATAAACCGGTTTTGGAATGAGCAGACGCCCGCGCCTGCACTTGCTCCATGTACACCAAGTAGATAGTTGTCACGAAGTTAGCACATTTCTCATCTGGTTGAACATGAACTGGCTAATGCTACCTTCAGATACAACAGTTGCTAACGTTAGCTAGCTACTTGGCTCAAGCGAGCGAAACAAGCTTTGTTTACGATTTTTTGTTTGTTTACCATAAACCGGTTTTGGAATGAGCAGACGCCTGTGCCAATATAGTTGCGACGTGTTGAATAGCTAATTATTTAGACGCAAAATTGTCACACGTTTGTTTGTTTTTTTATCATATTAAAACATATCTACCATTATAGTTTTAAAGATTCGCCATTTTACAGCTCCTTCTCTCCTCAAACTCTTCGCGCCCCCGTCTTGAAGCCCCTCCCTCTTTGCTGTGATTGGTAACATTGCACTCGATCGGTTCTCATTCGCCCAATGTGAGTAGAATACTTGTCGATGATTTGCCACCACTGTCACAGTAATCTCCGATTGGATTAAATCAATCTCTGTAAAATCTAAATACCCTATCAAAGTTCTTTTGTTCTTTTTTGAATGGGCTTCACGCTAATATCAAGTTCATGAAAATAAATTCATGAAAATGTCATGTGAGATATATTTTAAATGATATTCGTATTCGTGGATTAATTTACCTTCACCCAATGCCTTTAATGGTTTTCGATTTGACAGACTCACAGAGAGAATAAATAATTTAGTTGTGGTGTCTGCCGTAAAATATTCTCTAATAAGGCTGCCAAGTGGGTGTGGTATATGGCCAATATACCATGGCTAAGGGCTGTTCTTAACCACGACGCAACGCGGAGTTCCTGGATACAGCTCTTTGCCGTGGTATATTGGCCATTTACCACCACTGTATGCTGCTGCATAAATGATGCAATATGCCAGGGAGATATGTACATACTGTAGCTAAGAAATTAATACTAAGTGTATGTTGTGTAGTCAGCTATTAGTAGCCCATGTGCCTCACCCTAATAAGTTGGTCCCTTTCCCCCTCATAACTTAGCCTACTGTTCTGACTTGGTGGTGCAGATGTAGTCTATAGCCTGTTTTAGAGAAACTTCATCATCGAATATCGCAAGAGCCTTCTTTGTCTGCTTATATGCCCCCTTTATTTATCCTGTGGTTCTGACTTGGTGTACAGGGAGAATACTGTAAGAATGGCCCATCTTCTGAATTCTGTCACTGTACATTTCAAAAGTGCTGACAATTTTTTTAAAATATTGACTACGTCAGTCTTAGCTCGCTCATGAATGTATTAATCTAAATTACGCATTGCCTCTTATCCACTCATCATTCCCTTATGCCATAGTTTGTACATCTCAATTGTTATAAGCCTATTACTCATATACGTCTATTTCATTCATCTTATTCATCATTTTAGGAAATGTTGGAATTATTTAATTATTTTGCGTACTTTGTGTATTATATTAAGCTCCAGTGCTTTTCTTGACGAGGAAGGGGTACTATATAATGTTGTCATGTATGCCAGAGAAAGGTCTCTTCCCATTCAAATATTTGTAATAGACATGTGATTCCAGTTGATATTGCGAGGGTTGTTTTGTTTACGCAATGCAATGTGCGTCGGTATATTGTCTATAAAAGTGGATCTTCATGATTGTATTTTCCTTCCTTTTGAGCCCACATGGGCCTTATAAAATACTTCAAATGGTAAGCTAACCACTGACTCTGGGTCTCTCTCCCCCTCTCTCTCTCTCTCTCCCTCTGTGTGGTGACTTAAAGAAGAGTAAAGTTAAGGCCACAACATCTTGCTGAATGTATCTGAATTTCTGTCGGTGTCCGTTATGTAAGTGCTGAACAAATAGGCCTACCTCATTGCAGCTCGTTTGCATTTGCTTATACTTAAGAGCTAAGTGTTAATTATATTAGAACAAACATTATGAATTTACTGAACATAAATCTAATAATGTTTGTGTATGGTTCAAAGGTCAAAACTCATGTCGACATTCATTATTATCGAAGGAGAATGCGGTTCTTCTCGACTCGCACAAATCCACAAGGAGTCAGTAGAAACCACATTTGTTTAAGCAAGTCAGCCATAATCAGCTATGTTTTTTTAAATAAAAGGCAGTAAATGAGGCTGAAGGAAATGTTTCGCTGCCAGACAAGGCTCCGCTGATGTGTGGCATGTGTAGCGATGGTACGGATCTACTCCACGGTGCTGAAAGGAAAGCTCTGCAGTTGTGACAGCTTTATGTCGGCCATAACAGTTTGTGGGCACCGTTTGTCACCGTTATAGGGCAATTCATGTATTGTTTAGTGTTGTGCTGTGGCTTTGCAGGCATGCATAAAAAAGTTGAGTTTGCCAAAACAAGATTTACATGCTAAAATCGCCACTGAAGGGAAGGACGTGGATCAGAAACCCAGTAAGTATATAGTGTGACCACCATTTGCCTCATGCAAAGCGACATCTCCTTCGCTTAGGGGAGCTGTTGATTGTGGACTATGGAATGTTGTCCTATTTCTCTTCAATGGCTGTGTGAAGTTGCTGGATATTGGCGGGAACTGGAACACGCTGTCGTACACATCGATCCAGAGCATCCCAAACATGTTCAATGGGTGGCATGTCTGGTAAGGATGCAGGCCATGGAAGAACTTGGACATTTTTAGCTTCCAGGAATTGTGTACAGATCCTTGCGACCTGGGGCTGTGCATTATCATGCTGAAACATGAGGTGATGGTGGCGGATGAATGGCACGACAATGGGCCTCAAGATCTCGTCATGGTATCTCTGTGCATTGAATTGCCATCAATAAAATGCAATTGTTTTCGTTGTACAAAGCTTATGCTTGCCCGTACCATAAACCCACCTCCACCATGGGGCACTCTGTTCACAATGTTGACATCAGCAAACTGTTCGCCCACATGACGCCATACACGCTGTCTGCCATCTGCCCGGTACAGTTGAACCCGGGATTCATCCGTGAAACACACACTTCTCCAGCATGCCAGTGGTCATCGAAGGAGAGCATTTTCCCACTAAAGTCAGTTACGACACTGAACTGCAGTCAGGCAAGACCCTGGTGAGGACGACGAGCACACAGATGAGCTTCCCGAAGATGGTTTCTGACAGTTTGTGCAGAAATTCTTCAGCTCTGCAAACCCACATTTTCATCAGCTGTCTGAGTGGCTGGTCTCAGACGATCCCGCAGGTGAAGAAGCCAGATGTGGAGGTCCTGAGCTGGCGTGGTTGCACATGGTCTGCGGTTGTGAAGCCTGTTGGACATACTTTTCTATGGTAGAGAAATGATCATTAAATTATCTGGCAACAGCTCTGGTGGACATTCCTGCAGTCAGCATGCCAAATGAACGATCCCTCAACTTGAGACATCTGTGGCACTGTGTTGTGTGACAAAACTGCACATTTTAGAGTTGCCTTTTAGTGTTCCCAGCACAAGGTGCACCTGTGTAATGATCATGCTGATTAGTCAGCTTCTTGATATGCCACACCTGTCAGGTGGATGGATTATCTTGGCAAAGAAGAAATGCTCACTAACAAGGATGTAAACACATTTGTGCACAAAATTGAGAGAAATAAGCTTTTTGTGCATATGGAACATTTCTGGGATCTTTTATTTCAGCTCATGAAACATGAGACCAACACTTTACATGTTGCGTTTATATTTTTGTTCAGTGTAATTTTACATTTACTATGTTATGTCTTGTCTGAGACCAGGCTGCGGTCACAGGTCTACTGTTAATGTCTGTGGAAGTCTTCACAAAGTTGACTTTATTAGAAACAATCATTTCTGGTAATCTGTTTTGATATACATCTCAGGGTGATGAGCTAGTGGCCAGACTGATGTTATTGACACATTGAATCAAATGTATACTTTCCAGAAAATATATTTTTCTATTACTTAAGAGTTTTACTCATACATTTTCTCCTAAAGCCGCTCATTCATGATCTTGCTTTAATTTTGTATGGAATAATTTGCTCCTGATGAATAATTGATTGTCCCAGATCATCCTATACTTAAAGCCTATACTTTAAGCCTTAAAGCTCATAACTAAAAGACGCTTTTCAATCAGAATTCTTTGCATCTCTTAGTTGTACACATACCACAAAAATCTCAACAGGCAATTTAAGAAGTCCACTATCATGCAATACTTTAAAAAAAGGTCCACTGTTACACTCTTACCTTGTTGTCTGTTCTGTGCAGTTGAGGCATTAGAAGGCGTGGGCGTGTTCCAGTGGAACAGTTTTTATGCAGTCGGTGCGAATTGGTTCTCTCTTCAACCAGTTAATTGTACACGTTTATTTCGAAATTATAAAGAACAACTTTTATCAACAATGGCAGCTCAAGATTCACAATTGTGTTTAGTTTGTTAAAATAGAGACCTTGAAAATGTTTTCTGTTGATAAATAAAAAAGTTAAATAAACTATAATTATTGATTATGTAGGCCTAGATCGGCGGTGCACAATTGGCACAGTGTCGTCCGGGTTAGGGTTTGGCTAGGGTAGACCGTCATTGTAAATAAGAATGTGTTCTTAACCGACTTGCCTTGGTAAATAAAAGGTTAAATATACAAATTAAAAATAAATAAAAAGATCTCTCCCTGGTACAAATATATTTTGAAAAAACGTCCTTTGTCTGGGCTGTCCATTTTATTCCCATAAAGTATCCATGCACAACAAACTACAACGTGTTTCAAACCTGATATATAGTTTGAGATGCCGCACCCAACGGGTTAAGAAGAAACGACTATCAGAGGCAGAGGAGACCGTTCACACGGTCCCAGAACCCACGGGACTGAGTGTCTTTAATTTATCAAGCAAGATATTGAGCCCTGCCCATGTCTCTTTGCTTAATAAAGGGTTATATTTTGTGCCTACAACCCAGTGCAACGATTTTGATGTTAAGGTAGACATGTTCAAGTATTTTTTAGAAACATCTGTTTAAGGGAATACTTTAGCTCCCCTAATCCTGCCATTTCTATTGAACCAGTAGGTTGCTCACCTGCACATACTCCGACTCCTTTTAGAAGCAAGAGTTATTTTATACCTCCAGCCAATCGCAATCACTCTATCGAGACATATTGCAGACTTGTTGAAAAAGATGTTGCTCATCTCCTTAAGAACAAACAGGAGTCCAAATCTTTCCATAATTTACATAAGGATGAAAAACAAGCTTTACTTGATTTACATTCCGATACCTCAGTCCTTATTCATACTGCTGATAAGGGTGGGTCGGTTGTACTCATGGATAGGACAGCTTATGTAAATGAGTGTCATAGACAGCTGCTTGACAACACCTTTTACAAGAAACTCAGAAGTGACCCCCCTTTCCCAATTTCAGAACACTATCTTTATTGTAAAGGACACCAGCAGTATGATCTCTATCATTGAATCTCTTGATCCTCTCCCTGAGAATACCTTGTTAGTTACTTTTGATGTTGAGTAGTTATACACAAATATTCCACACGAGGGCGGTATTGAAGCTATGGAACATTTTATTTTGCAACGTGACCCTAACGAACTACCTTCCAGTGCATGCATTATAACATTGGCTGAAATAGTACTCACACATAACTATTTCATGTTTCTAAATTATTTCTTTATTCAGACGAAGGGTACTGCTATGGGACCCCCCATGGCTCCTAACTATGCTAATTTGTATGTGGGTTACATGGAGAAACAGTCTATTTTCAATCCCCTCAAAAATGTTTTCTTGCCTAACATCATTATTTGGAAACGGTATATTGATGATATTTTTGTTCTATGGAGGGGTGATGCAAAACAGCTCAAGGCATTCCATGCTTTTCTTAACTCCTGTTCTGAACATTTGAGATTTACTATGCAATCTGATACACGTCAAATCAGTTTTCTTGATCTCCTGATCTTGTGTGAAAATAATGTTCTATACACTGATCTTTACAGGAAACCTACTGATCGTAACAGTTTGTTGAGGGCTGACAGTTGTCACCCACTTCCCTTGAAAAATAGTTTGCCCTACAGCCAATTCTGTCAAATCAAAAGGATTTGCAAAAAACAATCAGATTTCGACAGAAATATGGCTGAGACGCAAAGAAAATTCAAGGAGAGGGGGTACAAAAATTATCTGATTAATATTGCCATTGAGAAAATTAAAAACAAAACATGACCTTTTTCCAAGGGCAGTCTCGCAGAAAGACGCATTCTTGCATTCTAACTACCCGCTATTCAAAGCGCTCTGAACAAATTAAGGGAATCGTTCACAAACATTGGCACACTAAAATCCGATGATAGTCTCGGTAATGTGTTTTCGGACCTTCCCTTGGTCGTATTCTCGCCGGGCAGAAATCTCAGAGACCAATTGGTACACTCTGGTTTACCACCCCAAGATATTCCTGAACAACGTCTATTTGCGCCCCTACTGGATGGAAATTACAAGTGTAATGGCTGTGCTCAATGCAATGGCACTTATAAATGCATATCCTTCAAACACCCACAAACAGGGAAATCGATCCCAATCAAAGGTGTTATTACGTGCTCCACTAAGGCAGTTATTTATCTTATAACTTGTCCTTGTGGTAAAAAATTATGTGGGTAAAACAAAGCGCGAATTAAAAGTACGTATCTCAGAGCATCGTAGCACCATAAGGTGCAAAAACGTGACTTACCCAGTTGCGGCCCACTTTTTGGAGGCAGGCCACTTGATTTCGTCTCTGCGTTAAATTGGCATCGAACATGTCACCCTCCCTAGGAGAGGGTGACCATGATAATTTATTGTTAAAACGAGAGGCTGCCTGGATCTTTAACTTAAAGACCCTTGCTCCCTTCGGTCTCAACGTAGACTTTGATCTGATGCCATTCTTGTGACTTTGCCATTGTAATTGTTTGTAAGCTTGTGTAGTATAAAATGCATCTATGATCGTATGCTATCCATTTGTTTTTTGTATGCCATTTTAATATTTGAGAATTAACCAATGATATTAGGCCACTCTTGGCCATGATTACAGACACTATACTGTAATGAAACAGTCTCGAACCCTCGACCTTCTAGCCCGAAGTCCGGCGCGCTATCAACTGTGCCGCAAAAGCATGCTCAAGCGGCAGAGTCGATTTCCACGCTTATAAACCCAGGGTCGTTACAATATAAACGAGTCATCCCGCAGTGTTTGTGATTATACCGATGAAGACAGCTTGGCTGTCGAAACGTTGGATATTACATTCTTGAATCTGAGCTCCTAGAGAGTGTGCGGGTCTCCTTTATTTTCAAGTTTTCTACTCCGCTAGCCAGCACCTCGCCTAAATAGGTGTGCGTTTCTTTTTCTTCTAGACTATAAAGTTTTACCACATCACACATATGACAGTAGTTGTCATGTGTCAGAAAAAATCATAACAAATTCAATTTCTTAGAAATTAAAGAGGAGATTTTACTGAAAATTAAAGTTTGTCATACGTTTTAAGACTTTAAAAGAAGAATTATGTTGCGCTATGACAACATCTCAGGCAATCTGTTGTGTAAATCCAACCCCTGCACATCGACTCGGTACTGGTAACCCGTGTTATCGTTTGTGTATTGTGTATTATTATTATTTCTCTATATTGTTCGGGAAGGTCCTGTAAGTAAGAATTTCACTGTTAGTCTACACGTTTACGAAGCATGTTACAAATGAAATTAGATTTGAATCCCAAATGAATGGACATTTTTACATATAACCTTTATTTAACTAGGCAAGTCAGTTTTAAGAACAAATTCTTACTTACAATGACGGCTTACCGGGGAACAGTGGGTTAACTGTCTTGTTCAGTGGCAGAACGACAGAGTTTTACCTTGTCAGCTCTGGGATTTGATCCAGCAACCTTTCGGTTACTGGCCCACCGCTCTAACCACTAGGCTGCCTGCTGATAACCATCTAATTTCCTGGTTCGATTTGGTTTCTTATCTTTTCCATTCATTTGGGGGTGAAGGCATTTAACAAAATCTACACAACAGATGTTGTGGGATGTGATTTATCTTCACAGACTTCAGTTCTGAAAATGTCTAACTAACTTGAGAGTGTAACGTTTGTAAAAAGTGCGTAATAAATACAGTTGATTTGAATTTGATAACGTTCTGTAAAAATAACCCTAACCCTAACCCATTGAACAGATTCCCAGATTTCAGACTGTACCAAGAGCTGTGACCTGAGGGGTGTCCTCAAGATATAGTCTCTACCTTCCAAAAACACATTTTACACAACGTGCATTGTTATGTGTTCTCAGTCATTGGGAATATTTATTCTGTGAGTTCGCAGATGTCTCTTCAGACTTGCTGCTAACTTCAAGTAAGTTCCACACAGATGGCATTGAACTCCATCCCCTGTATGAGTCCTCATATGCACTGTCAGGTTTCCCTTCAGATTGAAGCGTCTGCCACATTCGTTGCAGCAATGTGGTTTCTCCTGTGTGTGAGTCATCATATGCTTTGTCAGGCTTCCCTTCTCGCCGAAGCACTTGCCACATTCTTTGCACCGAAACGGTTTCTCCCCAGTGTGAGTCCTGGTATGCTTTATCAAGTCTGACTCGCAGTAGAACGCCTTGTCACATTCCTTGCACGGATGCGATTTTTCCCCAGTGTGATTTTGCCTATGCAGTTTCAGACGACCTTTTGTCGACAAGCATTTCCCACACAAATCACATTTAAAAATCAGCCCTGTATGAAGATTAACCATATGATTTTTCAGGCTTTCCTTGTGAAAGAAACGTTTGCCACATACCAAGCAGCGATGTGGTCTCTCCACTGTGTGAATCTTCATGTGTCGGGTCAGGTATCGGTTTAAGGCGAAACACTGGCCACATGTATCGCACATGTATGGTCTCTCTTCACTGTGCCGTAACTGTTGGTGCCTTTTCAGACCACTTGCTGTCGCAAAGTATTTTACGCACACATCACACTTCAGATCCGTCAACTCACTGGTTTCTTTTCTTGGCCGTCCTCTTCGTCTCTTTGACCCCGACAGAGGTATTCTCTTCTCCACTCCATCCGCTTTTCCGCCATTACTTTCATCATTGTCACTTTCTGGATTTACTTCAGAGGGGGGCTGATAGTCACTGGTTGATTCTGATTCTCTGTTGCCGTCGCCATCAGATTCTCTGTTGCCATCAGATTCTTTTTGGCTCTCTACCGTTATGATGTTGAAAGAGTTCCATGTAGACTCTTCGGTATCAGACTCCACTGGCCTCAGATAGGAGCTCCACTCCTGCTGCCCCGAGTTAACCTTCTCTTCAGAGACAGTGAGCCGCTGGAGGTCTGGAGGAAAGGAGAAAGGATGAAATTTGATGAAAACTTAAAACGCTGAAAAGAGACAAGAAACAGGGCTCTACCTCTATTTCCTGTCTTGTTGTGTCAGATGTAAGTGAAGTTACATAAAACATTGATTTGAAAAGCAGCTATAGGTTAAGCCTAACAAAGGCTGAGTACTGAGGCTAACTGTGTACGGTGGCAATCCAAGTTGGCTTTTGCTTGTGAATTTTTTATTCATTATTGGACTGAACACGCATGATGCGTCCCAGTATATAGCCCAGGTATTATCAACTTCACATCGCCTACCTTACCTAATAAATCAGACTTTTAAACAAATTCTTGATATACAGTCTGAAACTAATGACTGGTTATCTCCATATGATTTCAATCGCTTTTTGACAGTGTACGTTATGATTTAAACAACAAAAACTTTCCATACATGTTTGTCCACGGAAGAAGTGGCAAAACATTGTCAAAACATTCAGGAGATCAAGGTGCTCAAAGTTGACCCATTTTGCATACCCCACCATACCATGAGACATCCATGTCTTCTTCACTGGAAAATATACAAAGATACAGGTGTCCTTCCTAACTCAGTTGCCGGAGAGGAAGGAAACCGCTGAGGGATTTCACCATGAGACCAATTGTGACTTTAAAACAGTTAGAGTTTAATGGCTGTGATAGGAGAAAACAGAGGATGGATCACCAACATTGTAGTTACTTCACAATACCAACCAAATTGACCAACCTGGTCTCAAAACATTTCATATTATTCTGTATGTAAATTCGAGACACACCATGTTGCGTTTGGTATGGTTACAGATGGTTACTTATTAACACAAAAACAAAAAAGAAGGAGTTTGGTCGGGGTGGATCTGTGGGCGTACAACGCCTAGCTCAAAGATTGTGAGTTCGAATCTCATCACAGACAACTTAGCATTTTTGCTACTTTTCAACAACTTACAGTGCATTCGTAAAGTATTCAGACCCCTTCCCTTTTTTCCACATTTTGTTAAATTACAGCTTTGTTCTAAAATGGATTAAACAAAAAAATAATCCCCATCAATCTAGACACAATACCCCATAAAGACAAAGCGAAAACTCTAAGAAAAACAAAGAAATATATAAAAAAAAATGTAAAACATTATAGAGACTGTGGTGATTGTATGAGTGTAATCAGATTGAAAACATTAGGATATGTTATTGACATTGAACAGATTATATAGCCTACTAAGCAGATGTGTTAAAAATCGTGTTTAATTTATAGCATAGGCTTATGAATTGGGCTGATATGGTCTGTTGTGACGACTATTAGCTGAGAAAAACAAACAGGAGTTCCCATACCGGGAATAAATCAAACTTACTTTTACCCCTGAAAACACAGTTGAATCACGTTTTTGATTGCACTGGGTCTTTAACCATTTTAAACGTCAACTCAATAGGGTGATGTCAGTTGGACGTCCCAAGGATCTCGGATTACTTTTAGTCAGTAGCTAGATAACTATGTGACTAAATTATGTATTACTCAAAGCCTCTCAAATCAAATGACACAAATTAGGCTACAATGTAAAAATGAATGTCAAATAGAGAGACTTAGTCACAAACCTGCTAATCTATGCAATTTTATCTCTGGTTTGAAAACCAAATCCAGCAGTCTTCGTAGACGTGCATTCGCCCGTTCCAAACGGGAGATTTCTTCCTGGTACTCTGCGATCGTTTTTTTAACTACAACAGATACCTCCAAAGGAACTGCTGTTAATTTTTCGTTGAGGAACACATTGAGCTGCTGAAGTTTAGACATTTTAGGGAGTAAAGGGATAAGTGGGAGAATGTATAGTTATTTGCTATTCAAGTGTCACTATAACTACGGGTTTGAGAAACAGGAAATTACGTTATTCTTCTTTGCATTTGTTTGGCGGATCGCAACAAACTAGAAAGTTGCACACACCGCCGCTTACTGTACTGGAGTGTGAGGCCGGTCACGGTCTACCTACACAACTATATTCTGTTACCTAAACCTGTATAAATCCCTACAAACCTCACTAACCTCATCCCCCTACCCCAAATACCACCCAAACCCCATCCAACCTGTCTGACCTTATCAAACAAACCCTCCCTACCTAAATCATACAGTTCACAATATAATAAACAGGTTCAACAGTTTCCTCTGCCATACACCCATCACCAGTGCTTCATTTGAGCCGGATCCTGTACACATCTCCGTATTGGATTGTTTCGTTCCGGAACCGATTTGGCCGGATCCGGTACATGAAAAATAATTGACACTTTTTGTAACGTAAAGATTATAATTAAAGCGATTAAAGTTAATTATAGTGGCCTCTTTGTTATTTGTCCCCCGGGCCTGATATTCTAAAAGTTGATTCGGGTTGAGTCGCGCCTGCTCTCACAGAGAACTAGAATGAGATTCACTTTCAATGATCTCTCGCCCTCTCTCTGCTCTGATAGACATGAGACGGCAACTCTAATCTCTCCAGAGTTGCACCTTTCGGTTACTGGCTCAACGCTCTTATCCACTAGGCTACCTGTCGTCGATTGCATGGCTGTGTGCTTGATTTTATACACCTGTCAGCAACGCGTGTGGCTGAAATAACCGAAACAACACAAATTTGAAGGGCTGTCCACATACTTGTCTATATATAGTGTATAATATTTTGTTCTCTATCCATGGAATTAGTCCACTGTGCCACCAGGATGGAGTTAGCGTTTCATGTGTTTTTTACGCGTATAAAGCTATTTATTTTGGTCTATTCAAACAGACCCCATTTCAGAGGAAACAAACACTCCTTAAGATCAGATATGGCCAATTAGTGGGCGTGGCCAACACACCTGAAAACACGTAACAAGATCAAATCAAATTGTATTTGTCACATACACATGGTTAGCAGATGTTAATGCGAGTGTAGCGAAATGGCTGATAGAGGATAGAGAAAGTTTTGTTGATACTGAGAACGTAATTGATGTGTTTTTAAAATAATATTCTTAAAACTAAAGTTTTCTTAACGTTATCTGTAAAAATGAAAAAACATAACTTTAAATAGAACCACGAGGAAATGTTATGCTGAAGTATGGAAATTCCCTCAGAACAATGTTGTTTCTTAACATTCTTGGAACAATTTGAGAACATGACTTTAAATAGAACCCTGAGGAAACTTGTACGAAACGTTCTGCTGAAGCACTAAAATTACACAGAACGTTGTTTCTTAATGTTCCCTGAACTACTTGAGAACATTCCCAATGTCAAACCAGTTGGACAATGTTCCTAGAAATTTTTTTTAAAAAATATGAAATTAAATGTAACCATGTTTGAACTTTTAGGAAACGTTCTGTTAAAGTAATTTAAGTTCCTTAAATGTGCTGAGAATGTTCCATAGCCTAGTAACTATCCTGCACCCTTCCCAGAAAGTTGTGGAAAGGTTGTATGCAAAATAACCATATGACAACCCCGCTCTCACCAAGCTCCAAGAAACATATATTCTCAGAACATTATGTGCTAGCTGGGGAATTTCTTATTTTCAAATATTTGAATGCAAACTGATGTTCCAAGGTCAGTTTAGGTTTGTGTGACGCCGATAAATGTATGGTATCAGATTTTATGTATAGAACATGTTTGGGAGTCTTCGAAGGATTTCCATTGGGAATTGTTTATGCCTGTTACCGCCAGCAGGGGGCGCAGAAGGAACACCAAGTGTGATACGTTACAAAGTTATATTTTTACACTAAAAGGCAATTGCTCCAAAGGGTGTTAATGAACAAAACTTTCCATACAAATTTGCCCATGTTAGAAGTGGTCAGAAAGTAACTTTTTGGACCTGAATGTCAAAACATTTAGGAGATAGAGGTGCTCAAAGTTGACTCATTTTGCATACCCCACCCTAACATGAGACATCCATGTCTTCATCACTGGAAAATAAAAACGGTTGAGTTTGATATAATTTAAAAAAGTTTACAAAAAGGGTTGTCAAACTATTTGATAATTTCTTGAAAAATATGTAATTTTCTAACCTTTAACGTATATTATCTAAAAACGTGTGGAATCAGATTTTTTTCAATTTCTGCATATGTTGTAGTTTTGGCCCTATTTTACATAATCTGAGATGTTACTGTTGTGCCCTCCATCGGTTGAGACACGGCGTGCTCTTGAATACAGGATGGGTGTCATGTTTTGGCTGATAAATGTATTAAAATGGGAATAAAATTGACATTTCACATTTCAAATGGTATCATAAAGATGGTTGGTCCACACATCAGAGAATGTTGACTTGAATGGAAACATCAGTTGTTTTAAATTATACTATCAATCTTCAATAGGAAACCTAATGTAATTGCTGAAATATACTTAAGTATTAAAAGTAAAAGTATAAATCATTTAAAAGACAGCACCATTTTATTGTTTTAAAATGTAAGGATAGCCAGGGGTACACTCCAACACTCAGACATTATTTACAAAGATGCATTTGTGTTTAGTGAATCCGCCAGGCCAGAGTTCTCTTGATAAGTGTGTGAATTTGATCACTTTCCTGTCCTGCTAAACATTCAAAATGTAACAAGTACTTTTGGTTGGCAAGGAAAATGTTTGGAGTAAAAAGTGCATTTTTTTTTTTAGGAGTGCAGTAAAGTAAAAGTTGTCAAAAATATAAATAGTAAATTGAAGAACAGATACCCCAAAAAACTACTTAAGTACTTTACACCACTGATTAAACCCGATCAAACGGGATTTCTAAAAAAACAGGTACTCATCGCATAATGTCAGACGACCGTTTGAGGTTATCAACCATTTAAAGGAGCACAAGACTGCTTCTATACTGTTGATGCTGATGCTGAGAAGGCATTCGACAGAGTGGAATGGAATATCCTATTCTCTGTTTTGCAAAAATGTAATATGGGGTGCTAATTTCAACAAATGGGTTAAAGCGATTTATTACCAGTCCCAGAGTTATGGTCTCCAACCAATGGTTTAAGTTCCCAATAATTTTTCCTGAGTAGAGGAACCCGGCAAGGCTGTCCTCTGTCTCCTCTTCTCTTCTCGATGGCGGAGTCCATACGTTCTAATGAGACTATCAGAGGTCCTATTATTGCAGATCAGGAACATAAACAGATGATATTATATTGTATGCTGTCAATCCAGTGAACTCCATTCCACATATCGTTGATAGTATTGTATGTTGTCAGAAGTTGTAGAATGAATAACCACATTTATATCTATCAAAGGAATAATTGCTAAGATGTAGTGTACATTATCAAGACAATGTGAATCTGCCTTTATTCCTCTTCAAAGGATGTGGGGAAATGATTTAGGTATGGAATTTGATGAGGAGGTATGGCTTGAGATCTGTAATAAGATGCACTATGCACTTACTAGTTTCACATGTTAAGGAAACTAACTACAAATTAATTTTCAAGTTTTATTTGACTCCTGTTAAATTAATTCGTATGTTCCCAGACACCTCACCAAATTGCCCAAAATGTAGGACCGAAAAGGAACCTTTTTACACCTATTTATGCAATGCGATATGCTAATAGTTTCTGGCGCGCAGATCATTTTAGATATAGAATTGGTACAATCTTTGGTTGCAGATAACTATTTCATACTTTGCAAAGAAATGCATTGTTATGTGTTGGAAAAATTAAAACCCACCCACTTTTCAATTGTGGTTAAAACAAGTTGCAGAGTTCTTGCCAGTAGAGAAATTGACAATGGACAGTATCGTGGTCCCACATTCCTGAAAATATGGTCTCCTTTACTGTCCTTTATTGGAAAAAGCTTAAAAAGGTGTTCGAGAATCCTGAGACCCAGCGTGTATCCTTGGTGGCAGGTAGCCTAGCGGTTAAGAGTGTTGGGCCAGTAACCAACTGAAAGGTCACTGGTTTGAGCCCCTGAGCAGACCAGGTGAAAAATCTGTCGATGTGCCTTTGGTGATGTGCCTTTTTTTTAGCAAGGCACTTAACCATAGTTGCTCTGGATAAGAGTGTCTGCTAAATGACTAAAATGTATTATGCCATTTTATCTGCTACTATTTGTCACCAAGTTATGATGCTAGCTGTACATTATAATGGTAACTGTACATTATAATGCTAACTGTACATTATAATGCTAACTGTACATTATGATGCTAACTGTACATTATGATGCTAACGGTACATTATGATGCTAACTGTACATTATAATGCTAACTGTACATTATAATGCTAACTGTACACTATAATGATAACTGTACATTATGATGCTAAATGTACATTAAGTGCATTTGCTGCTGATAATTGTACCTGCTGCTATTTGGTATTTTAATTTGTTTAAAATGATATATAATGTACGTAAATGTTATATTATTTAATTTGTTTAAAAAAAAAATCTTTATAATTGTTATGGGAAAAAATATATAAAAAAGAAAAGAAAAGAAAATGGAACGACCCCAAAGCAAATAATGAGATGGAAAATATCCATCAATGTAATGACCTAGACTACATGAGGGTCTCATCAAAACATCTGATTGGCATCAGTGCTAGTTGTAGAATATGTCCCAAATGGTACCCTGTTCCTTATAGACAACTGAGATCTCAGCTTTCCTTTGGGTTCCCAAGTGGTGCAGCAGTCTAAGACATGATGGCTCAGTTGTAAGAGGTGTGACTGTAGTAACTGGTTCAAATCCAGGCTCCATCACATCTGGCTGTGATTGGGAATCCTGTAAGGGGTAGGCTGTCATTGTAAATAAGAATTTGTTCTTAATTTACTTTCCTAGTTAAATAAACAAATGAGGTGACAGTACAGAATGTCACCTTTTATTTGAGTGTATTTTCATACATATCTGTTTTACTGTTTAGAAATGAAAGCCCTTCATTTATCTAGTCCCCCCATTTGAAGATCAAGCTTGTGACTTTACAAACCTTGTGGGATATATTTACAGCTTGTTTTGGTAGTGTTTTAGATTACTTTGAATGAATTCAGAGGTCGTTTTAACGTTTTTCACACAGAAAAAAAAGATAAAACGCATATGAAATATCTTGCTGCATGTTGTAAACGCAGATCTGAAATGCTTCTTATTGTAATTTTTTCAGCATCAGACTCATTTTGCGCTACTGGAATTCGTAAAAATGTATGTCAATTGATAGTAGGATCGAATGATAGGCTTCAGACTGCTCATGATCGGGAAAACCGGAAGTGTTTTAATATAGATGTTGGCAAAATACCTCCCTGCACTTTCTCATTGCAAAAAAATCTGCCGATTTGGACCAGTGCGCGGAGGGTTGTGCGTGTGCCATCTCTGTGCCCGTGCGTCCTCAATTTGCAGCGGGCTGCCACGAGCCACATTACTGTCACTCAGGCAGAATGCCCATCCGTTTTATATTTTTCCACTACCCTTGCCCCGCTTGTTAGATACTATGCACGTTGACAGCAAACGTCCTCGCCATGTGATTTATCGTATGAACAGGCAGCTGGGATCTAAATGATCAGACCTAAAACATGCAAGGAAAAGTTATCGGGTGAAATTATGAAGCGAGTGGACAGAAATACTGTTTCTCTCTATCCAATCAGAGCAGCAGGATCTACGTACAGCCCGGCCTTCTCTTTACAGACAGGCGAACTAGCCAGTTGAGTTATTTAGACCACGTAGAACCTTGCACATGACTGACTGACATGAGAAAGACACTTGATGGCTCCTGAAAATTAAATTTTTCTTCCGATCACAGATAATTACAAAAATATACTTGGATTATAATCGTATCCCGAAAATAGCACATATCCGTTAGATACTCGTTTTGTCCGACTACTCGGCAAGCCTCTAAGGATTTACAAACCGACATGCTGACAGCTCTGACTGACGTGTACCTACTTTTCTCGATGTAGCCAGTAAAATGCAAGGTTAACTTCTAGCAAAACATTAGGAAATGTAGATGGCTGCATTCTTTCTATGATAAATATTAGAAATATGGCCACCATGCATCGTTTTTGAAAAAAGAAAACGTTTTCATTGTAGGGTAAGCTCGTTTACTTGTGTGGAGACGTTGTACTTCAGTTGTCTGTTGATTTTCTCCCGAATACGTTGCGCTAGTGTATTTTCTGTGAAGAAAAACTTTATTTGCACGCCCTTGATCACACTTGACTTTCAATATAAAACACAGGTGAAATGGTTTAAAACGCAGATTTTTTTTAATGCCATTTTGGAGTCACTTTTATTGTAAGTATGAACAGAAGCAACCATATCATGGATACTCATGAATTAATTGTGAATGATAAAAAGGGAGAACGTTAGACGGATAAAGATCATATCTCCCCCTCCCAAAAAATGCTATTCTCCCCTGTTATTGGTCATTTTTAGCATGTTTTGGTTGTAGCCTCTGTGATCATTATTCATGATTCGATTTTCCTTAATCATGGCATCATCAGGTTTAATTTAGAAGTCTTCAGAAACATTTTATCTACTCACTTAGAAATAAAACATGACTCCAGTTATTATTTACCATTCTCTTCCTATTAGGCAAAATATAATCCCAAACACAACCAAACAAGCTGCAAATACATCCAACGAGTGTATAGAGTATCAAATTGGATGTTGTCATTGCGTGCAAGGAATGTGGGACCAAACACTACATTTTTGACTGCTTTAATGCGCTATAAGTTAATTTTGTCCAAATACTTATGACATCTTGAAATGGGGGGGGGGGGGGGGGGGGGACTGGACATATAAAGTACTTTAATTTCTAAATGGTAAAAGAGAAATGTATGAAAATACCCTAAAAGAAAAAGGTGAAATTCATATGAAACATTTGATCTCAAATCCAAAATGGTGGAGCATTGAGCCAAATTTAAAATGTTAGCTTTACTGTCCGTGTACATACAGAGGGGGTTGTAGTCAAAAGCAGTGCACTAAATAGGTAATAGGTTGCCATTTGGGACGTAGACAGAGTTTGTTCAGGTAATTGGGCCAGATATGCGTCATGTGCCATCATCAAACATCTCACTGACCCAAATGTGTGATGCCCGAGACAGAGCCTTGCATACGACTGGGTACAAATTGTTCCCTGGATGTCCTTTGGCTGGTGGACCATTCTTGATACGCACAAGGAAACTGTTGAGCGTGAAAAAAGGCACCATACCTTCAGAGGTACACAAATGATCTCACATGGTACTGTTCAAATCAAATGTTATTGGTCACATACACATGGTTAGCAGATGTTAATGCGAGTGTAGTGAAATGCTTGTGCTTCTAGTTCCGACCGTGCAGTAATATCTAACAAGTAATCTAACAATTTCACAACAACAACCTTATACACACAAGTGTAAAGGAGTAAATAAGAATATGTACATATAAATTTAAAGATGAGCGATGGCTGAACGGCATAGGCAAGATGCAGTAGATGGTATAGAGTACAGTATATATGAGATGAGTAATGTAGGGTATGTAAACATTATATAAAGTGGCATTGTTTAAAGTGACTAGTGATACATTTATTACATCCAATTTTTTAATTATTAAAGTGACTAGAGATTTGAGTCAGTATGTTCGGTACCTTTTTAGGGGTACATGTGCGAATAATCTTATATAATGGTAGATTTTTATGCTCAATATTTTTCAATACGAAGGTGCAGTCATCACACTACGGTGAAGGTACATTTCTGTTTTCCACGGTACAAATGTATTTTCTCTAACTTTGTCACCCTAAGTTACAATTATAATTTTTTTGCCACTTAAAATGAACTAACGGCTTTGTCACTGTGGTGATGCACTATACAGGCAGATTTATACCATTATCATTATCATATTTACCAGCATGCTCTACTGCAGGTTGATTTTCAGTGGTGATTTTAGCATGTAAATCTTGGTGGGGCAAGTCATATTTATATATTTATATATATATTTTATGCATGCCAGCAAAGCCACTACACAACACAACACTAAACAATACATTAATTGCGCTATATTGGTGACAATCGATGCCCACAAATTGTTAGGGCCTACATAAAGCTGTCCCGACAGCACCATGGCATAAATCCTTACCACTGCTACACCTGGCTATCAGCGGAGCCTTGTCTGGTAGCGAAACAGCCTCATTTACTACCTTTAAAAAAAACATAGCTGATATGGCTGACTTGCTTAAACAAATATGGTTTCTACTGACAATTGAGATGTACAAACTATGGCATAATGGGACGACGGACAGATAAGAGGCAATCTGTACTTTCGATGAAGACATTAATGAGCGAGCTAGGCCGGATGTAGTCAATATAACTCTTTGTTCAGCCCATTTGAAATGTACAGCAACAGAATTCAGAACATGGGCTGTTCTTACAGTATTCTCCCTGTACACCAAGTCAGAACCGTAGGATAAATAAAGGGGACATATAAGCAGACAATGAAAGCTTTTACAATATTAGATGATTACATTTCTCTAAAACAGGCTATAGGCTACATGTGCACCACCAAATCAGAACAGTAGGCTAAGTTATGAGGGGGAAAGGGACCGACTTAGGGTGAGGCACATGGGCTACTAATAGCTTACTACACAACATACACTTAGTATTACTTTCTTAGCTACAGTATACATATCTCCCTGGCATATTACATTTTATGCAGCAGCATACAATACATGTTTGGACTCACCTTGTTGTGATGTGCTTACTTGAACAGGAAGGTGGCGCGGTGGTCCTTGTGGGCAAATTTTGTCATCAAATTTGTCATCAAAGTCTGGCATTCTCTGGATTTATGGTTCTTTCAAGACTACTGGGAACTCAAAAAAAAAAAAGAAAGTTGAATCAGGACGTCAGTGATCTTCAGGTCAGAGCTCTAGAAAGATGCCTGAGTTTCCTCTTAGAAAAGAGACCCTTAAACCCAGACTTGGACCACACACCCACTCCACTGAATAGCAACGCTTGCAGTTAGCCACTGATTCCTTCCAAACCACTCATTGTTGAATTAGCAATTTCAACTTGTTGTGTAATGTTTATGTCCAATGGGCGATACGATTTATCTACATTGTCTTTTCATATGACAAGGATTGAAAAGTAGATTGTTGACTTGATTGATGATGATGACTGTTTGTCTAGCTTGCTAGCCACGATTTTGAAAGTATGACGTGGACATTATCAGTCCAATCAAAGCTACTGTAGATATAACGTTATTTGACGTCATTTTATCTGTGGCCAATGACATTGAGCCTTCTTGGATGGGCATTTCTATTGCAACTCTATGGCAGCACCCAAGGGACCTGAACTTTCGAGCTCTCCTCGTAGATTAGAGAACATTACCAACCCCTACGCTCCATATTTTCTGCTGGCTGCCCCACCACCACAGAAAGCACTGAGCTAGGCTGAAACACCTGCATTTTGGAGTGGCCTTACTTAAGAAAGCAAAAAAGAGACCATGTGTGTATGCGGCTTTATTAACTCAATGATTTTTTTAAACATTGTTTGCAAACATTACAGTATGTGATACGTATTAATGCCCAAATAACATGCAAAACAGACACCAGTTAAACATGTGGGGCTCCCCATCTGCCCTGAATGACGGGTCGCCATTTTTAACGTCTGTGTTTTTGCATGTACATTGATATTTTAGTATTTAGGCTACAAACTGTTTTTCTAACAGCAGTGTCCAGGTTAATTCCATTTTAATTCAGTCAATTCAGAGAAAGAAAAATCAATTCAAGAATTGAAAATCTGAACAGGATCATCAGATCACAATCAGTTCATAATGTGTATTTCGATCGTCTACACACCTACAAACATGAGCACAATCAGGATGTGGGCATCAGGACAATGGACACATGCTAGCACAAGGTATAAACGGGGCTAGAGATTCCTATCTCAATGAGACTCACCTTCGGACCATCCAAAATAAGCATTACACAAGCAGGAGTTCTGCGAGAGCCTTGTCGTTTACTGCCTTCTTGGCACGACTCCTGTCCCCACCACCCTCTCTCCCTGAGACTCCATCTGATCTCGATCTGAAACTGACCTCTTTATGTAAGAGAACAGACTGTTACATAAGCAAATATCAGAACAACAGATGATTCCACAATGCTGCACGGAACAATTATTTTTTTATTTTTATTAATCAGAACACAAACACATCAAATAAACAGTAGACCTAACTGTTCATGGAGACGAACTGGGGTGAGAGAAAATGTTAATTATACTCGTGTATATCAATATCCGAGCGGCCAAAATGCATCAGCACAGTGAGGGCCACCATCTGTGAAACATTAACAAAGAGGGAACTGAACATGTTGTTGTGCCGGAATGGTTCCTCCTGGCCAAAATGTCAGAGGGAGTTAGCATCAGGGTCATTGAAGCTGTGTTGTGTATCCGACTGGGAGGGAGGTGTTGCCAATAGCCAAGCGTGAGGGAATGAAAATGAAAGATGCAGTTCATTTTGCTGACGTTTTTTCGTACATCACATTTTCATCACTCTCTCTCCCATCTCCACGGCAACAGTATAAAAAATAGGTTGTCGGAGACGGAGGGCGAGAAATGGAGAGATGAACTAGAGTGGCCAATCTGTCACCACGACACGAGAAATGAGAAAGACATCTCTCTTTCCTTCTCTCCTCTCTCTCCCCTGCTCCCTTCCTCCAGTCCTGTCCTCTGATCCGTGACACAAATGTTTGTAGACTTGAATCAGCTGGTAAAATAAGAAAAACCTATTTGAGATATTACAACTAGTGAAGTGCATGGTAAACACAGTGACTAGTGTGTGTGTTTTTTTGTTGTTGTTGAGTGAATGACATTGGCCATTTTATGTGCATGCAGCTGCCATCACTCAGAGATGGCTGGAGAACAGGAAGTGGCTTGTGTTTGGACTTCTGGATCTGTTGACGTCGTGACACTAGCAGGGTCACCAAGCAGGGTCACAACCAATTCACACAACGTTGGTATGGATTGGAAAATAACATGCATGTGTATAGACATGTCTGCACACATAATCACACACACACACACATGAATCAAGTGCACACACACGCACACACGAATCAAGTGCACACACACACACACACACACACGAATCACAAGATTTTGCTCTACTGTGATTTCCTTTCGTCGCTGCACCTGCACCACACACATCAACAAAGTCATCTGACTCCTTCTCTTTCTGTAGTTACACTTGAAACAGGAGGCCTACTTTTTGTATATGGGCGCCAGCCATCAAGCAGGTGCATGCCTAATACAGTCTAGCATTGTGTGCTCAGTAATGTACTGGTGAAATGGCCACTGATGAACCTGCTATCATTTGTCACTTGTCATTCAGCAGCTGAGAGTCTTCTAGAGGTCTCCAAGGAACAGCTGGGCAGTTGCCCCCTCCCCTAAAAAAAAAAAAAAAAGAGGGATGTTCCCCAATGCTGGAAGGGAGGCCTAAGTGACAGAAATATTGTTCCAGAACTCATTGCATATCCTATCCTATAATGATATAATAGATTGATTCATATCATATCATTCAGCTAACGTTCAAGCCAAGAATTAGCAACAAAAGTTCTATAGTGTTTGCATGTGAGCAAAAGAGAAAACAACTGGATATATTTGCAAATATTTATTGAAGTACAACATAACAAATATATATGTAAAACAAATGTATAAATGATATTTATCTTAGAAATCAAGAGTGACTTAAGAAGTCAAAAGAGGCAACGACAAAATAAAATGTATAGTTTTGGCGTGTTACAAACAAAATAAGAGAGTACATATTTTCACGTCTGGAAAAGCATTTTTTGTTCCTATCTTCAAGATGAAGGATGAGAGGCGTTTGCTATCTGTGGAGCTTCACACAGAAGTAAGAGCTGTGCCAAAAGCGTTGCAAAGTGTCTCCTAACTTTAGTTACCATTGAATCACTTTCAGTGGTCAGTCGATGCTTTCAGAGTTTAGTCAGTCAAATCTTGAATGAGCATTTTTGTTGTTGTTGTTGTCATGAATACACTTCAATCTCCTTGAAGCAGAATATAATAGGTACAACAAAAAAAACAAGGCCTCCTGTCCTGAAGTCCTCGGCAGTAGAAAAGGAATCTATCTGAAAAGGTGTATTCAACACTGCGTCAAAGCTAATGTGCTAACCCTAGCTTCTCTGAGAAGCGTTAGCAATATAATCCAGCCAGTGATATATATTACTAGGTAGAGTTCTTTACAAAAAATGCTTCAAATTCATACCATACTGAGTGTACAAAACATTAAGAACCCCCCCCCCCCCCTTCCTTGCTCTCAGAACAGCCTCAATTAGTCAGGGCATGGTTTCTACTGACTTGCCTAGTAAATAAAGGATGGCCCATGTTGACTCCAATGCTTCCTACAGTTGTGTCAAGTTGGCTGGATGTCCTTTGGGTGGTGGACCATTCTTGATACACACGGGAAACTGTTGAGCGTGAAAACCCAGCAGTGTTTCAGTTCTTGACACAAGCAGGTGCACCTGGCACCTACTACCATACCCCGTTCAATGGCCCTTCAATGTTTTGTCTTGCCCGTTCACCCTCTGAATGGCACACATACACAATCCATGTCTCAATTGTCTCAATGCTTAAAAATCCTTCTTTAACCTGTCTCCTCCCCTTCATCTACACTGAAGTGGATTTAACAAATTACATCAATAAGGGATCATAGTTTTCACCTGGATTCACCTGGTCAGTCTATGTCATGGAAAGAGCAAGTGTTCTTAATGTTTTGTATACTCAGTGTATATCGATATGCTAATATACAGTATATTTGTATGTAGAAACATATATTTTCAAGGAGAATGGCCTCTATATACACAGGAGCAGCTTGGAGATCAGTCGAGTTCAGTTCATTGGGCCCCCGTGTGAAGCAAAAAATTGGAGGGAAAAGGGGGCGTGTGTCAGTGCCAGGAAGGCGGCATACACGTTCTATTTCTCCTCAGGCTCCGCCCCTCACTGGGCAGTGTCAGAGTCACTGGAGTCCAGGCTTTGCTGTGGGGGCGTGGCTGTGCGGCGGCCGGTCGTCGGGCAGTAGAGCGCCTGCGTGCTCCGGCGAAGGTTCTCCAGGGACTGCAGGAAAGACCGGCGCGCCCTCTCCTCCTCCAGGGGCGAGGCGCCCTCCTCCTCCACCTCAGCAATCTCGGCGAAGGTGACGGGCTGGGTCTTGAAGCGGGCCTCACGGGGCCGACGGGGGCGGCTCTTGCCACGGGCGGGCCCCTTGGGGACGGGGAGCTGCTGGGGGAACTCCTCCATGGTCGAGGAGAGCAGGTGAGCAGGCAGCACGTGGTGGAAGCCCTGGGTCTCCAAGGGCATCTGACGGACAACAGCCATATGGTGGAAGCCCTGGGTCTCCATGGGCATCGGACGGACAACAGCCATGTGTGGAGCACTGAGTGTGAAAGCACGTGTGAAAAGCAGTTGTTTTTTCACGTCCCAAAGTTCCCCTCTCTCTTTATCTGGTGCCTCCTCTTCTGTCAGAGGCTCTTTCTCTGATAGTGAAGCAGAGTTCTCTCACAAACACACCAAACTCTCATAGAATCTTCCAAAGTCGTGGAGGATGAAACTCAGTGTCTGTACCAAAGAGCTGCTGTGTCAAGCCTTGGCTTCTGTTTTCCAATTCTCCAGTATTTGAATCCTAGTAGAACCCGTGTGAGTAGAGATCCAATATATCTGTCCAATCTGTTCTTCCTTCTTGGTTCTCTACAGCTCTGCTACTTCCTTCTTGGTTCTCTACAGCTCTGCTACTGACACAGACAGCTCCGGCAATGGCTTTTATAGCTCTGTCTCGCTACCCAGTCAACTTCACTGCCCCTCCCTCGTTCTCTCTCTGTGCCATCAAACCCCCCCTCCCTCCCTCTTAGTCACGGTTCCGGCTTCCATATCAGTCGCCCAGAGTCAGTCTCCCTAAATAAACAGAAACGGAGTGAGAGAGGAGCAAGGGAGAGAAGAGCGTGTGGTAGAGATGGGGAAGGGTGGAGAGACGGAACAAATATAAAGGGACGGACTGAAACAAACAAAAAGATTTAGAGGGATCCTAGATGTGTTTGGGTTAGATAATCCAAATGGTTGGGGGGGAAACCATATAGCTAGTCAGCTGTGCTTGCAGTGTACATATGCATGGTTACACGCAAAGATAAATATTAAGGCATTAAGGTATGCAATCCCCACATAAATACATACATGTAGGTACATACACATTGGGACGCACACGCAGAGAAACAATGAAGCACATGCAGGAGAATACCAAGAGGTTCAGAGCATTATGTGTAGGACCAGAGTGGCGCAGCCGTCTAAGGCACTGCATCCCAGTGCTAGGGGAGTAACTATAGACCCTGGTTCGATTCCAGGCTGTATCACAGCGGTCTAAAGCACTGCATCTCAGTGCTAGAGGAGTCACTGCAGATCCTGGTTTCATTCCAGGCTGTATCACAGCGGTATAAGGCACTGCATCTCAGTGCTAGGGGAGTCACTACAGACCCTGGTTTGGTTCCAGGCTGTATCACAGCGGTCTAAGGCACTGCATCTCAGTGCTAGAGGCGTCACTATAGACCCTGGCTGTATCACAACCGGCTGTGATTGGGGGTCTTATAGGGGCGGTGCACAATTGGCCCAGCATCGTCCGGGTTAGGGTTTGGCCGGGGTAGGCCGTCATTGTAAATAAGAATTTGTTCTTAACTGACTTACCTCGTTAATAAAATACATGTAATTATCCATTTAGATCCTACACTCTTAGAAGGAAAATATTCTTCGGCTGTCCTCGTAGGAGAACCATTTGAAGAACCCCTTTTGCTTCAAGGTACAAAAAAGGGTTCCAAAAGGGTTCTGCGGTTTTCCCCAAACGATAGAACCCCTTTGGGTTCCATGTAGAACCCTTTCCACTGAGGGTTCTACATGAAACCCGAAAGAGTTCTACCTGGAACCACAAAGGTGTGCATCAAATTACTTTTCTACAATTCTCTATGCTTTTACTTCGTTAATGAAGACAATTCATAGAAAACCTGTATAAACAAAGATTGTAATGACTCCATACACACACACACACACACACACACACACACACACACACACACACACACACACACACACACACACACACACACACACACAGTATATGGATGTATGGGATCTGTACTCTTCTCTATAGGCCCTAACTGGAAATGTCACCGTTGGCATGGCGACACATAACCAAACACCGGGGGCAAATCCCAGGGCAAATCCCAGTGCGGTCCATATTAGCATAGCTGTCGTCAACGCCTTCACCATCATTACTGTAATGCATAGTGGTAATGACAACAACAAATAATTATCCCATGTGGCTGTGGATTGAGGCGGGTTATCTCCGAGGCACGTTTGTCAGTGCTCAGACCACATTGACCCTAAAGGGCGGTAGGGTTTTAGCTAGGATGTCATCCTCGGGTTACGGCAATGACGGCAGGCTCTAAAACGGATTTCATTTCATCATGCATTCTTAGGAAGATACCTGAGGAGAATTAGAAGGAGACTAGGTCACTGTTTACCAATACTCTTCACTCGCACGCATTTGGGCACACACACACAGACACACACAGACACACACAGACACACACAGACACACACACACAGACACAGACACAGACACCGTGTAGATGTAAAGTTGTAAATACACCCTACAGCCATCAGCTCTATTTTAACTCAGTATGAAGGTCATCCCCTCCAGTCACTAGTTGCCATTTAGGTGACCTCACGTTCATAAGACATTCTTGTCTGGTGGTAAGACCGTGTGTGTGTGTTTGCATTTGTGCATGTGTCTCCCTGTGTGTGTGTGTGTGTGTGTGTGTGTGTGTGTGTGTGTGTGTGTGTGTGTGTGTGTGTGTGTGTGTGTGTGTGTGTGTGTGTGTGTGTGTGTGTGTGTGTGTGTGTGTGTGTGTGTGTGCAAATGCATATTATTTACTGGTTCTGTATCCACCCATGCTTCTTGACGAATGAGCAGTGTTGCACTGTGTTGGCCCAGAGACCTTTGTGGGGCAAAGAGTTGTTTTTCCTATTATGATCAGGCACATAATGCTTCTACTGTACATGGGGTTTGGACCGGCGCTGGAAAGGCCAGGAGAAGAACCAAGAGGACTTCTTTCTGCTCCATTCTGTCTTAAACCCAGGTCTGGTTGAGTAGTTACGCCACTTCATTATTATCAACGAGGCGGACGGGCGGAAAATGAATGTCCGAGGTTTTAATTAATGGGTAGGCTTGCCTTTCACTTTCCACTGAATGTGTAAAGTGATGCCGGAGGGGTCGGAGGACAGGGGTCTACGGGGGGAGTAGTGTTACACAGCTCAATAGAAGAGATCCTCTGAGTCGAAGGGGCTGCAGGGAAGGAAAGGATTGTTTTTCAGTCGTTATATATCACGTGAAGGCCAGAGGACAGAGGAGGCTCGTCAATCTGTGCATGTGTGTCATAGTAACAAGGACATGTACACTGAGAGGACAAAACATTAAGAACACCTGCTCTTTCAATGACTGACCAGGTGAAAGCTATGATCCCTTATTGATGTCACTTGTTATATCCACTTCAATCAGTGTAGATGAAGGGGAGGAGACAGGTTAAAGAAGGATATTTAAGATATTTGTCTCAGTTGCCTTGAGACAACTGAGACATGGATTGTGTATGTATGCCATTCAGAGGATGAATGGGTTAGACAAAACATTGAGTTGCCTTTGAACGGGGTATGGTAGTAGGTGCCAGGCGCACCGGTTTGTGGTGTCAAGAACTGCAACGCTGCTGGGATTTTCACGCTCAACAGTTTCCCGTGTGTATCAAAAATGGTCCACCACCCAAAGGACAACCAGCCAACTTTTAACACCTTGTAGAATCCACGCTCCGACGAATTGAGGCTGTTCTGAGGGCAAAAGGTGATACAACTCAATATTAGGAAGGTGTTCCTAATGTTTTGTACACTGGGTGTACGTACTGTGTTCATGCGCGCACCCCCACGCGAGCACACACTTTTCCCTTTCACACAACACAGGTTCAGACGGAGACTTCGATCCAGGCTACCTTCTGTGTGTGTTTGTGTGAGAGGGAAAAGTCATTACCAGCCAAGTCTGGTCCGTAAAGGTCAGAGGTGAGGGGAACACAGGCCACATTCCTGACCCAGCCGCTTTCCTCCCTCTACCCGCCATATTGACACCACCCGTCACCGTGGTAACCGTGCAAATGTCAGGGCACTAAGAAGGGGAGGGGAAGGTACCAGTGTGGGGCGTGGGGGGGGGGGTGTATAACACCACAGTTGAGTACGGAAAAAGAGTCAGAATACCCGTACTAGCGTACTACATATTTAACCACGTACTCAGTTCAGCGTTTGATCTAGTAGAATTCACTCACCTTTTCCGACTCTGATAACCAGCTAAATTTAAGCGCTGTATCAAAATGAAGTCAATGCAATCGGAGTATTTCACATACTATAAAATGTTCTTCTTTTTTTAATACTATTTAGTACGCAAGTCTGAGTATTTGGACACGGCCAGTGAGTGTGTGTGCATACAAGATATTTGTGTGTACATACAGTGTGTTGTGTGTCCTCTATCTGGAATGAATGAATATAAAGGATGTGTGTATAATGTGCATGAAGCCTCACATCTTAATGTTTTCACATCTCTATATAGAAGGCCTGTAAAGAGGTAGGATGATTTTCTTACCTTTATTCAACTATGCAAGTTAGTTAAGAACAAATTCTTATTTACAATGACGGCCTACACCGGCCAAATCCTAACAACGCTGGGCCAATTGTGCGCCACCCTATGGGACTCCCAATCATGGCCGGTTGTGATACAGCCTGGATTCAAACCAGGGTGTCTGTAGTGATGCCTCTAGCACTGAGATGCACTGCCTTAGACCGCTGCGCCACTCGGGAGCCTCGAGCAGGAAGTGAGGGAGGGGGGGGGGGGGGGGGGGGTGAATAAATATAGCCCCTCTAGGGAGTTAGATATCCCTCAGAGATCAGACTCACACTGGAAAATACCACACAACAAAATCAATGGTGGACATTTAACTCTGAAAGGGTCATATGTACACTATTTTCAGTGAACATATGAGTCCAAATGTACTGGTGTTTAAAATAACACTTTTGAAAGTGTTAAAGATTTAACTCTTTCTTTGCATTGTCTTTTACCAGATCTAATGTGTTAACATTAATTTCACATTTGCACACACTTCAAAGTGTTTCCTTTCAAATAGTATCAATAATATGCATATCCTTGCTTCAGGTCCTGAACTACAGGCAGTTAGATTTGGGTATGTCATTTTAGGCGAAAATTTAGAAAAAGGGTCGGATCCTTAAGTGTTCAAATGAACTTGACTGTGGTGTTTTCATAACTCTGCTGTAGAGTAAGAGTCAACACCTACAGTGTAAATCATAACACTTTATTTAGAGTTAACTGGACTCACTCTGCTTAGTGCTGATGCTGTTACTCTTTCTCGTTGTACGAAATGAACACCTGGAGTGTTACAGTAAATCATTTTGGGGTGTTGTTTTAACACTGCATGTTGTAAAGCCTAATTTGCATATTTCCCAAGGTGCCTTTTCTTTTCGAGTGAAGTGTAGAGTTACCACCCATGACTGTATTTGTAGAGTTATCACCCATGAATGTATTTGTAGAGTTACCACCCATGAATGTATTTGGAGAGTTACCACCCATGAATGTATTTGGAGAGTTACCACCCAGGACTGTGTTTGTAGATAGTGAGTACCTAGGCAAATGCCATCATTACAATTAAACTCTATGACAATACATATAGTATATCCTAACATGCTGACCAGACCGGACACGTCGCGTGCGCGAGCGTCGCAAAATAAATTTAGAAATCCATGTTATTCAATTATTGCACCCACACTGCTCGCGCGCGCCAACAAGCGTCTGCGACGCCAAGGGCTAAAATAGAAGTCATTCCTATTTCTGCCGCAGATCGCGCTGCAAGTCCTGCCTCTCCCATCTCCTCATTTGTTTATAGAAGCAGGTACCCAGGTGCCATCTCCTCATTGGTTATACCCACGTGGGTGATTGAAAGACAAACTGTTTTGCCGGTTGTCGTGGTAATACAATGAAAGTTTAGATGCGATCACCATATAAGTTCAACGATGAAAAAGCCTGGAAGGAGGAGAGATGACTAAAAACGATTCGGTTGGCCGTTTTATGTGGATTAATTGTCGGAGTAGAGGTCCTTATGCATTTCAGGTAAAATAACTACTCAATGTTTATATCCCAGGACAAATTAGCTAGCAACAGCAAGCTAGCAAAATAGGACAAATTAACGTTAGCTAGCAAGTGCAAGCTAACTAGCTAAATTGCCATACATGTTTAATGCTTTTCGACCTGTCCCCAAATTAATGTCATTGGTTCAGAGTTTGTTTTGATATTTTAACCTGCGTGTCGTGATCACGTTTGGTGTGGGGGGACAAAATAAATGTATGCACGATAGCGCACGATGGCGCACGCACGCAGCCGGTTTGGGTTCCGTGTAAGGCATGACTTTGATGGCCTAGGTTTACCCTAACACAGTGGTGTTAGGAAACTCCTGGTTTACAGGCCACATCAGGCCTGCAAGTCACATTATACTGGCTTGCAAAATTATGTGTAATTCCTATTGGAATCCAGTTAGGAGTTAGGATATCCAACAGTTGGAATTTTCATTAATCTGCAACCTGCATTCAGAATGACTGTCAGGGTTAGGTAAATTGATAAGTAAACTACCTAAAAAACATTTAAACTGGAACAGCAACTAACTGACTGATTGGATTACTTTAGAAAAAAATTATGTTATTTATCTTTGTGTAGCATAAGATTAATCAGTCAATCAAAGTACATGCAAAAACACAGATATTAAAAACAATCCCAAACAAATCAACCTGCAGTATAGCATGCTGGGAAATATGATAATAATGGGTATGGTTTTGATGGGACTGTTTTGCTCTCCAAAGTGTAAAACAAAAACTCTGGTTATTAACACCAAAACTGGGGGTTATTTTACACCACTGCGTGTTAATTTCACTGTTACAGAGTGAATCTAATTCCTGAATTAACAGTAGAAATGTTACACTGGAAAATCAACGCTGGCCAATTTACTGCGCATGATCAACAATATTATTTATAGATAAAGGGTTCTGGCCGGGAAGACATTCCCACGCTGGGTCAACAACCTTCAGATAACGTTCTAATAACATACTCAGATGCACATTCTAAAAGCCAATTTATTCTTGATCTGTCATCTGCGGCTATAAATTCGCTTTTAGCCTCTGATCCTCTTAAAATACTGTGACTCATTGGTAAAATAGGAATACATAAATCTAACATAAATCTGTTCATCATATATGCATAGTCACTTTAACCATATCTACATGTACATACTACCTCAATCAGCCCGACTAACCGGTGTCTGTATGTAGCCTCGCTACTTTTATAGCCTCGCTACTGTTTTTCACTGTCTTTTTACTGATGTTTTTATTTCTTTACTTACGTATTGTTCACCTAATACCTTTTTTGCACTATTGGGTAGAGCCTGTAAGTAAGCATTTCACTGTAATACCTGTTGTATTCGGCGCACGTGACAAATAAACTTTGATCTGAACATGATTTCTCTGTGGGTTGGCAAAATTCAGGTTAAAAAAAAAAGAAGAGGATTACCTGCTTATTCCGAGAATCTTTTTCTCCTGGGTATTTTTGGAACTTTACCGGTATTTTGCAACACTATTTCACTGACATGAAATGTAAATGATATATTTATTTTTAAGTGACACCACATGATAATTACATTGCAATTTCTTACAGTCATGAACACACAGACAGAGACTGTGAGGTTGCCAAAATCTCACACAGGAAAGATAATCCTTCGCATACCGAGAAGAGGACGTTGCTAAATGGTTTGTGAACTGAACAGGCAATTGGGTCATTCCACAAAATGAGTGCCCTTTGCGTTCCTTTAATATTTTCAGTAGAAGTTGTGCACCAATGTTGAATTTTAAAAGCATGTTATATAAAATGAAGTGCGCTTTAATATATACCACATGGAGAATTCAATAAAATCTGAATAAAGGCTTGTTAAAGTTCCAAAATTCAGCATTTTGACACGTTCCTCTGTCAACCCTGCGTCATTTTAACCCACTTAATCCCAACATTTCTCCAAGTTTCACCATCATTGTGATGCCATTGTTATTTTTGTTGCTTTGACAAAGTTATTTCTGAAGACTATTATTATGTGATTAGTGATTCATTTACTATCTGTCCCTCATTTTAAGGTTTATCCTGTTAAGTGACCTAAACTCTCGTTTTAATATGTTGAAACTATTCCTTTCAAAATATTTATTTGAAAAGAAACATTGAACATCTAACAGTCAATTGATAGAATTAAAAGCAGCTGAGCTGGTTCCACTCTTCTTGGCCATTTTCTGGTGTTTTTTGGTGGGAAACTGAGTGGGTCGAACATGGTTTCCGTGAATTTTAACATGTGCTCTTTATGACAGAATGTTAAAATTAGTTTGAAATCAATTTTAGTTTGAAATCAAGTTACACTTCTCAGAAAGGCACCGAATTGGTGGAACGACCCAATTAGTTCCCCCAATTGACACCCAATGTCCAATCGACCCTTCCCCATAGGGCGGCGCACAATTGGCCCACCGTCGTCCAGTTTAGGGGTTGGCCGGGGTAGGCCGTCATTGTAAATAAGTATTTGTTCTTAACTGACTTGCTTGGTTAAATAAAGGTTATAGGTTAAAATATTTAAAATAAACAACTTGTCAACCCTGTTACTTTATCTGGCACTTACTAGTATTATATTGTATCAACCAGTGAGTGCCCAGTGGTTTGTTCCCTAACCATCAACATGTTATTTTATAAATTAGAAAAGGAAATCGGTAGAAAACTCTCTGCCTGGCCAAGTGGTAGACTAGGTGGGAATTTCCACCATACTGCTGCTTACACCTTCCACCCAATTCATGTGGCACTAAGAAAAGAGCCCTGGGGATTGGGATTGGTCCAGAGAGTGGGTCATACATTCTACTGGAAGTGTTAGGAAATGGTGGAGAGGAGGAGGAGGAGTGGTGGAGGAGAGGAGCAGTCCCATAAAGGTTGTAAAGGACTGTGGAGCCATACGGCCCATGAGTAGGGAAGCCGTCTGTCTGAGAAACTGAGCATATCGGTCACCTCGTTCCCAGACAGCAGGCCTCTCAGTAAAACACAGTGGCAGCCAAGTGTTGCAGCCAAGAAGACAAGAGCATGTACACAGCACACACACACACACACACACACACACACACACACACACACACACACACACACACACACACACACACACACACACACACACACACACACACACACACACACACACACACACACACACACACGACCAAGTTTCCATCGACCCATGAGTGCATATTGTAACGTTTTGTTTAGTGTGACGTAGAGGGGTCGGGTTAAATGCGGAAGACACATTTCCTTATTTTCTGTGTGCAGATAATACCCTGTCTCTTTTGTCATACACCAGAGATCATAATCCCTTAGGAGTGGATTACACTTAACTATGGATTAAAAATATTTTTCAATGGAGTTCACTTTTTAGTCCAGGCCTAGCTAGGCTTCATCTGTGTCCGGGAAACTGCCCCTTCAGCTTTAAACTATAATCTCCTAAATCAACCGAACCCCAGATCTCACTCTTTTACTAGCCTAGCACTTTTGTCCATTGATTTTTGCTGATCTTAAAAAACCTATAAACAATGTGGCGGGAGCTCCAAGCCTATTGGTAACCTAAATTGAGCCATCGTCATATTGATCAGGGTAGGAAGTGTCATGTTCAGTTGGCACAAAACAGGAAACAAAGTGGAATTAGGAGTTACAGGCTACTATCAGTAGATCTACTAGTCTAATTAGGGAACGCTTGTTTTTTAATTTTTTTTCCTTTTGCGAAATGTTTTTCTACAGTGTGCCATAATGAACACGACCCCGGAATAACTCTCATCGGTGCTCTAAACAGCGTTTGCTCAAGCACAAACAGAACCACCAAGAGCGAGTTACATAACAAATACTTCTGTTACTTCATTTACCATACTGAGATAGCCAATGAGTCGCTCATTTGACAATACCACTTTAGCTTCATCCCATTTTGACGCAAAGTTTCGAGGACCCTATTTTAGTAGGAAACATGAGCCTAATCAAGTGAGCTGTTTCTAATGAAAAGGTAGGCCTTGGTTCTGGGTTCTGAGATTACCTTGTGAGGGACATTTCTGTCAGCTACTGACTGCACAATACACTCCACACTGCTGTAATAGCGTTAACAGTAAAGTCACTGGGTTGAGTCCAGAGGCTCCAGTGGATATTGGCTAACCAAGGCTAAAGGGCTTCAGCAGAAACCGAGGAGGGGCAACACTGGTCTGATGTAACAAAAACATGACCACAAGGACCCCGTTTCCAGCTCGTAAAAGCCGGTGTCGGGATCAGGGGCTAGAGCCTTGCGTACCGCGGCTAATGTGAGAATTCTCAGCACGAAGCTACTGAACACATGCCAAATACCTTTCCTGACCAAGAGGAAACGTCAACAATAATAAGATGGGGCTCAAAAAGACTGGGAGATGAGTGTTCATATTTAAGTGTTCAGATTTACGTGTTCAGAGATGAGAAATGAGACATGTCTTGTCTTTGGTCTTGTTTTCAGGTCTTGGCCGTTTAGGTCAGTTTCATGACCATTCGGAAGCATGACAGACTGGTCCCACTCCCATATGTGTTTGTGTTGTACAGGCAACTCCTATGATGACTATCGTTGTGACAACGACCATAGAAGGTGAGCTACACAGCACAAACAGATATGGGTCAAGGCTAAGAACATGAGGACTTTCAGTGTAAATGTTGCACCTGTATTAGTGTTTTTACAGTAAGAATATGTATTGTACACGAGCGCTTCACTTTCAAACTCAGTGCAGAGGCATTTCTCAGTCCGTTTGGACACAGAGTTTTACCTTCAACCAAATAGTCCCACCACAGTGTGGGATGGCCAGAGTTACCTTCACAAATGCACGCGCACACAGCCCTGGTCAACAGAGGGGCTAAAACCTGTTACACAATATCACTGTGCTAGACAGACAGACAGACAGACAGACAGACAGACAGACAGACAGACAGACAGACAGACAGACAGACAGACAGACAGACAGACAGACAGACAGACAGACAGACAGACAGACAGACAGACAGACAGACAGACAGACAGACAGACAGACAGACAGACAGACAGACAGACAGACAGACAGACAGACAGACAGACAGACAGACAGACAGACAGACAGACAGACAGACAGACAGACACGTACCAATTATTCTTCATGGGATGTTAATTGCAAAGTGAAGTTGCCAAGGTGGCCCCCACTGAGCCCATCACACAGCGTGAGTCTCCATGCTTCCTGGGCATTTGTCCGACTGAAACGCACACAGAGCCCCAGTGCTACCTCTCCAACTCTCCTTCTCTCCTCTCCCCTTCCTCTCCCCTTAAAGTCACGGGGTAGTGGTTAGGGTGCCACTGCCAATTAAGTGTTTGGGAACAGGTTATTACTTTCATTAAACACATCAACAAATCACCGTGGGAGAATAACTCACGGGCCTGGGTCAGAGGTCAGAGGCCGGCAGTCTACAATAGTACTGAAGGGTATTGAAAAGGTAACTGTTAGACTACTGGTACTGAATGGTATTGAAAAGGTAACTGTTAGACTACTGGTACTGAATGGTATTGAAAAGGTAACTGTTAGGCTACTGGTACTGAACGGTATTGAAAAGGTAACTGTTAGACTACTGGTACTGAATAGTATTGAAAATGTAACTGTTAGACTACTGGTACTGAATGGTATTGAAAAGGTAACTGTTAGACTACTGGTACTGAATGGTACTGAATGGTACTGAAAAGGTAACTGTTAGGCTACTGGGCCGTCAATGGAGAGACTATGAGGAGTTGTATAGGTCTCTACCAAAGTGCTTCATCACCATTAGTTGTATCATCCCAATGTCTCATCAGTCATCACAGTTTTGTTTACAGGTTGACTCAAGCCAGGAGTCTATCTTAGTAGGCTTAACTGGCATTAGTTGACTCAAGCCAGGAGTCTATCTTAGTAGGCTTAACTGGCATTAGTTGACTCAAGCCAGGGGTCTATTTCCCATAGTCAACTGGCATCCTTTGTTTTTCTCAAAGAGAGAGGGGAAACCCTCCAACCAGAGAGCAGGGTTGTGTTCATTAGGCAGAAAACGGAACAAAACTGACAAACAGGAGAGGTACTAACTGAACTTGTCCGATAAGAAACACCGGTTTTCGATTTCTATATGCAAACATATGTCCTAATAAACATGGCCCTGGGATGTATTCAGTAGGCACCAAACTAATCAAACTGACTAACAGGGAGGTAAGACCTGATGTTATCCAATAACAAACACACATTTCTGTTTTCTGTTGCAAAAAATGTGTTAAAACACTGTGCCCTCATGAACAAGGCCCTGGTCCAGAAACTCTCCTGGCACTGTCACAAAGGGGAGCTTCCTGTTGCAATGAGACATCAGATGCTGGTAATAGATATCATACTAACACCCTATTAATAACTAAAGCTTGGAATAACCTGAGCTGCCCTTGTATGACTGGACTACGTGCTCTGACATGAGGATGTAGCCTACTAGCTATAGATTGAGTTAGCACTCTGATATGAGGATGTAGCCTACTAGCTATAGATTGAGTTAGCGCTCTGACATGAGGATGTAGCCTACTAGCTATAGATTGAGTTAGCGCTCTGACATGAGGATGTAGCCTACTAGCTATAGATTGAGTTAGCACTCTGACATGAGGATGTAGCCTACTAGCTATAGATTGAGTTAGCGCTCTGACACGAGGATGTAGCCTACTAGCTATAGATTGAGTTAGCGCTCTGACATGAGGATGTAGCCTACTAGCTATAGATTGAGTTAGCACTCTGACACGAGGATGTAGCCTACTAGCTATAGATTGAGTTAGCGCTCTGACATGAGGATGTAGCCTACTAGCTATAGATTGCGTTAGCGCTCTGACATGAGGATGTAGCCTACTAGCTATAGATTGAGTTAGCGCTCTGACATGAGGATGTAGCCTACTAGCTATAGATTGAGTTAGCGCTCTGACATGAGGATGTAGCCTACTAGCTATAGATTGCGTTAGCGCTCTGACATGAGGATGTAGCCTACTAGCTATAGATTGCGTTAGCGCTCTGACATGAGGATGTAGCCTACTAGCTATAGATTGAGTTAGCACTCTGACATGAGGATGTAGCCTACTAGCTATAGATTGAGTTAGCGCTCTGACATGAGGATGTAGCCTACTAGCTATAGATTGAGTTAGCACTCTGACATGAGGATGTAGCCTACTAGCTATAGATTGCGTTAGCGCTCTGACATGAGGATGTAGCCTACTAGCTATAGATTGCGTTAGCGCTCTGACATGAGGATGTAGCCTACTAGCTATAGATTGAGTTAGCGCTCTGATATGAGGATGTAGCCTACTAGCTATAGATTGAGTTAGCACTCTGACATGAGGATGTAGCCTACTAGCTATAGATTGAGTTAGCGCTCTGACATGAGGATGTAGCCTACTAGCTATAGATTGCGTTAGCGCTCTGACATGAGGATGTAGCCTACTAGCTATAGATTGCGTTAGCGCTCTGACATGAGGATGTAGCCTACTAGCTATAGATTGAGTTAGCGCTCTGATATGAGGATGTAGCCTACTAGCTATAGATTGAGTTAGCACTCTGACATGAGGATGTAGCCTACTAGCTATAGATTGAGTTAGCACTCTGACATGAGGATGTAGCCTACTAGCTATAGATTGTGTTAGTGTCTATATATAAAAAAACATATCGTAGGCAATCATGCTTGAGGCATTTCAACCACAGGCTTATGTTATCACGGTAACCAAATTGCAACATAGACAAGCCTTGTATAAAATGTTAAATGTATATCTTCAAAACAATGTCAGATCTTCAACGTTATATCCACCATCAGAAAAAAAAGGCTGTGCAGCACCTCCTACTGGAGAGTTGATCTATCTACAGCTATTAATTTGGTCTCCTAACCAGGCTTTTAACCAAGCCCTGCTTAGCTTTGATATGTGTCACTGACTGCTACCAACGTGCTATCGTGAGAATGACTGCTGAGAGAGCTCCACTTAAAAACTAAATAGATTCACAATCTAAGTCATTCCAAACGGTAGGTTTAACAGAGCAAATGAAATTCAACTATAATTTATAAGTCATATATCAATGCTTCTATTTATGCCTATATAGCATTTGCAAAGTCATCAGCAGCTATTGTTTCAATTCAACCCAGAATGTATTTTTTTTTTGACAATACAATAGTCCTAGGATTTCAAGCTCTGGTGGATTTAAGATTTTATGCTATTTAGTGATTAATGTAGTGTGTTTGGTTGTCAACACAACATTTAAATGGGATTTTTCTTCTGCTTGGATAGTTCCATCTGTGTCACTGACTTAGTCTGGCTTTAATTCCAGCTTGTCTCCAAATTAATAATTTATAAGTTAAAATTATTTAAATTTCAATTATTTAAAGTGCATTTCATGTTTGATTTGATTTTATATAATACTATTCTTTAGCTTAGATTTGTTGTTGAGATGGAGACGTGAATCCAACATATACATTATTAATTTGGAGACATACTGGAATTAAAGCCAGACTAAGTCACTGACACAGCTGGAACTATCCAAGCAGAAGAAACATCCCATTTAAATGTTGATATTTGCTTGTGTTGACAACCAAACACAATTCAATATCACTTTTGAAATACAGTAAATAGCCTATTAACTTGTTGACAAGTTAACAAATGATATGTTGGATTCACGTCTCCAACAAGTTAAAGAATGGGATGAAGCCAGTGGCTCAGATGGAACTCTCCAAGCACGAGATACATCTCCTTTAAATGTTGATATTTGGTTGCTCAACCAAACACAATTCAACGTTACTTTTTTCAGTGTTACAGTAAATAGCCTAAAGTTAAGTCTATCTCACAAACTAATGTAACATTCAACCTTCAAATTTGTAACACATCCATGGCTACATTCTGAGGTTACTGTAACGATTTATTTTTATGTAATCATAGAGAGCATGCCGTTAAAGATCGCAGGTCATAGGTCATCGCAGGTCTGTGGAGATCTTCACAATACCTGTAATATTCTGAGCAGAATCTCAAACGGCATTGATCACTTCCACCATGTACTTTTAATGTAATCTCAACCGTAATCCAGGTCATTTGGTCTTTTAATGTAATCTCAACCGTAATCCAGGTCATTTGGTCTTTTAATGTAATCTCAACCGTAATCCAGGTCACTTGGTCTTTTAATGTAATCTCAACCGTAATCCAGGTCATTTGGTCTTTTAATGTAATCTCAACCGTAATCCAGGTCATTTGGTCTTTTAATGTAATCTCAACCGTAATCCAGGTCATTTGGTCTTTTAATGTAATCTCAACCGTAATCCAGGTCATTTGGTCTTTTAATGTAATCTCAACCGTAATCCAGGTCACTTGGTCTTTTAATGTAATCTCAACCGTAATCCAGGTCATTTGGTCTTTTAATGTAATCTCAACCGTAATCCAGGTCATTTGGTTCTGCTATTAGATGAAGCACAGTGATAACACACAAACTGTTGTTTAAATAAATAAAATATCTGACATTGTATTCCAAGATGAACTTTGCTGTGCTTTTAAATGGTTTAAACTCAGCTATAGACATTTGGGTGACAATTTAACAAAAAACATTTGACATTGTTTTTCCTTTGGAATTTGGTTGTGCTTTTAGATGGTTGAAAGCATAGTGACAACACATGGGAAATTCAACTAACTTTTGGCTGTCTTTTTGAGTGGGTGAATATCCTGTAGCTTGTCATCTCATTGATCAACATCTCAACTGAATATTACCCAAATTATCCACATCCCTAAGCTGTTTACCAAATCAGTAGTGGGGTGTCCCCTTTGTTATTGTAAGAACTGCAGATTACCCATTTAAGTGTGTTGCAAAGATAAATGTATTACTGAGATTTCCTTAAATTCATTACATAAATTCAAATTCATGTCCATTATATAACATGTACATTTCTCTCTGCAAACATTCAGGTAAATAGGGAAATAATTGCTTCCTTATGTACTTTTTGCATGTCAACACAGACAAACCATAAGGACAACCAATCGAAGAGGAGACATTCTTCTAAGGTTGGAGTAATGAGATTGGCTAATGTCGTTACGAAAGGAGAAGGAGTGCTCCGTATTTGTGATGGGGGAACATTCCCAAGGTACTGAATATATCAGTTTAGTGTGGCGGCTGTGACTATCTCAGCATCAGGTCCAAGCTGTGACGTGTGTGAGGAGAACATTACAGACTTAAGGCTAATTTATTTCTACATAAATCTTCACAGGCACACCAATGAAACGTATACATAACGAGGGTGAGGGGGGTGGGTGTGTTGGCTATACCCATGTAACCACTCTGGAGTTGAATAAGATTGTCTCGATACAAGGTTAGTCCAAGGCACACTGTTAGGTAAGTGCCTTGATAATGCCTTACAGAGGCCCAGAAAATAAGGCCATGAAACTACCTGATAATTATATAAAAGGCATTGAAAATAAGGTTGCAAATAGAAGGTAGAACCAACATGTTTAACTTCCTGATACATGCTGATAATAAAAATGTAATCGATCTCATTAAGACTTTAGCACAAGTTTAACATGGTTCTCTCGAATACAATCATCTCTCTGTTGTGTTTATTTACCAACCATTCAAAACAACAACAACTCCATCCTTTGGTATTACCAAATGAATAATAATATTTCCCAATAGGGCTATATTTGGTCAAATTGATCACTTTAGTTGTTCTTTCACATTTTATATTGCTGGGACGTTCTCCCAAAAAAGATTACACAACAAGGGGTTGTAATTGTAAACAGAATAGCTGATTAAGCAAAATAAAAGGCAACTAGGTAGAAAGCCAAAACGCATTCTCCACCTTTTCCTTGTCCAAATAAATAATAAATGTGGATAAATTATTCAAAAATATTTTTTACTTCATAGGGCCACACATAGAACTTGACCCGAGATTCCATTCCACAAAAACTCTTAAGTGTTAAACTAATCTGTTATGGGACAGATTTAAGGCTAAATGTACGGTATGATGCAATGAAACAATAACGTTGCTCTTCACATACTTAGTGAGCAAGCATCACACTGGGCACACTATGTCATTTCAACGTGGATAATTGGGTAATATTTGGTTGAGACGTTGATCAATGAGATTTCAACCTTTATTCATCCACTCAAAAAAGTCAGCCAGAAGTTTGTTGAATTCCCAATGTGTTTTCACTATGCTTTCAACCATCTAAAGAGCACAACCAAATTACAATGGAAAAACAATGTCCGATTTTTATTTAGTTGTCACACAAATGTCTATCACTGCGCTTTCAACCATTTATAAGCACAGCAATGTTCAAGTGGCAATACAATGTCACATATTTGATTTATTTATACAACCGAATAATGTGATATCACGGTGCTTCTTCTAATAGCAGAACCAAGTGACCCGGCCATCCAGGATCTCTATACCAGGCGGTGTCAGAGGAAGGCCCTAAAAATTGTCACAGACTACAGCCACCCAAGCGACAGACTGTTCTCTCTGCTACCGCATGTCTATTATCTATCCTGTTGTCTAGTCACTTTACCCCTACCTACAGTATACTGCTGCTAGTGTCTATTATCTATCCTATTGTCTAGTCACTTTACCCCTACCTACAGTATACTGCTGCTACTGTCTATTATCTATCCTGTTGTCTAGTCACTTTACCCCTACCTACAGTATACTGCTGCTAGTGTCTATTATCTATCCTATTGTCTAGTCACTTTACCCCTACCTACAGTATACTGCTGCTACTGTCTATTATCTATCCTATTGTCTAGTCACTTTACCCCTACCTACAGTATACTGCTGCTACTGTCTATTATCTATCCTGTTGTCTAGTCACTTTACCCCTACCTACAGTATACTGCTGCTAGTGTCTATTATCTATCCTGTTGTCTAGTCACTTTACCCCTACCTACAGTATACTGCTGCTACTGTCTATTATCTATCCTGTTGTCTAGTCACTTTACCCCTACCTACAGTATACTGCTGCTACTGTCTATTATCTATCCTGTTGTCTAGTCACTTTACCCCTACCTACAGTATACTGCTGCTACTGTCTATTATCTATCCTTTACCCCTACCTACAGTATACCGCTGCTAGTGTCTATTATCTATCCTATTGTCTAGTCACTTTACCCCTACCTACAGTATACTGCTGCTACTGTCTATTATCTATCCTGTTGTCTAGTCACTTTACCCCTACCTACAGTATACTGCTGCTAGTGTCTATTATCTATCCTATTGTCTAGTCACTTTACCCCTACCTACAGTATACTGCTGCTACTGTCTATCTATCCTGTTGTCTAGTCACTTTACCCCTACCTACAGTATACTGCTGCTAGTGTCTATTATCTATCCTATTGTCTAGTCACTTTACCCCTACCTACAGTATACTGCTGCTACTGTCTATTATCTATCCTGTTGTCTAGTCACTTTACCCCTACCTACAGTATACTGCTGCTAGTGTCTATTATCTATCCTATTGTCTAGTCACTTTACCCCTACCTACAGTATACTGCTGCTACTGTCTATTATCTATCCTGTTGTCTAGTCACTTTACCCCTACCTACAGTATACTGCTGCTACTGTCTATTATCTATCCTATTGTCTAGTCACTTTACCCCTACCTACAGTATACTACTGCTAGTGTCTATTATCTATCCTATTGTCTAGTCACTTTACCCCTACCTACAGTATACTGCTGCTACTGTCTATTATCTATCCTGTTGTCTAGTCACTTTACCCCTACCTACAGTATACTGCTGCTAGTGTCTATTATCTATCCTATTGTCTAGTCACTTTACCCCTACCTACAGTATACTGCTGCTAGTGTCTATTATCTATCCTATTGTCTAGTCACTTTACCCCTACCTACAGTATACTGCTGTTACTGTTTATTATCTATCCTGTTGTCTAGTCACTTTACCCCTACCTACAGTTTACTGCTGCTACTGTCTATTATCTATCCTGTTGTCTAGTCACTTTACCCCTACCTATATGTACATACAGTGGCAAAAAAAGTATGTGAACCCTTTGGAATTACCTGGATTTCTGCATAAATTGGTCATCAAATTTGATCTGATCTGATCTTCATCTAAGTCACAACAATAGACAAACACAGTCTGCTGAAACTAATAACACAGACATTATTGTATTTTTCTTGTTTATATTGAATACATAATTTAAACATTCACAGTGTAGGTTGGGAAAAGTATGTGAACCCCTAGGCTAATGACTTCTCCAAAAGCTAATTGGAGTCAAGAGTCAGTTAACCTGCAGTCCAATTAATGAGACGAGATTGGAGATGTTGGTTAGAGCTGCCTTGCACTATAAAAAACACTCACAAAATTTGAGTTTGCTATTCACAAGAAGCATTACCTGATATAAACCATGCCTCAAACAAAAGAGATCTCAGAAGACCTAAGATTAAGAATTGTTGACTTGCATAAAGCTGGAAAGGGTTACAAAACTATCTCTAAAAGCCTCGACGTTCTTCAGTCCACGGTAAGACAAATTGTCTATAAATGGAGAAAGTTCAGCACTGTTGCTACTCTCCCTAGGAGTGGCCGTCCTGCAAAGATGACTGTAGGAGCACAGCGCAGAATGCTCAATGAGGTTAAGAAGAATCCTAGTGTAAGCTAAAGACTTACAGAAATCTCTGGAACATGCTAACATCTCTGTTGACGAGTCTACGATATGTAAAACACTAAACAAGAATGTTGTTCATGGGAGGACACCACGGGAGAAGCCACTGCTGTCCAAAAAAAAACGTCTGCACGTCTGAAGTTTGCAAAAGAGCACCTGGATGTTCCACAGCGCTACTGGTAAAATATTATGTGGACAGATTAAACTAAAGTTGAATTGTTTGGAAGGAACACACAACACTATGTGTGGAGAAAAAAATGCACAGAACACCAACATCAAAAACTCATCCCAACTGTAAAGTATGGTGGAGGGAGCATCATGGTTTGGGGCTGCTTTGTTGCCTCAGGGCCTGGACAGCTTGCTATCATCGACGGAAAAATGAATTCCCAAGTTTATCAAGACATTTTGCAGGAGAATGTAAGGCTTATCTGTCCGTGAATTGAAGCTCAACAGAAGTTGGGTGATGCAACAGGACAATGACCCAAAACATCTGTACAGTGTTTTCCTCAGACACATTGGTGTGGCTGGCTTCCGGGTTAAATGGGCAGTGTGTCAAGAAGCAGTGCAGCTTGGCAAAGTTTCGGGGGAAGCATGGCTCTCGACCTTCGCCTCTTCCGAGTCCGTACGGGAGTTGCAGCAATGGGACAAGACTGTACCTAACAATTGGGAAAAAGGGGTAAAAAGTACACAAAAAATATAACATATAAAATTTATTTTATTAAAAAAAATCTAAAAAAGGACATGGTGCAAGTGATCAATACCGTTTGAGATTCTGACAGATTCTGACAAATTATTACAACAAATGTGAAGATCTCCACAGACCTGCGACCTCGGCGATCTTTAACATGCACGCTCTCTCTGATTGCATAAAAATAAATGTTTAGTTACAGTAACCTCAACATGTGTCCATGGATGTGTTACTCATTTTAAGGTTGAATAAATACTGTTACATTAGTTTGTAAGATTTTGTAAGGTTTCTATTCACTGTATTTCAAAAGTGATATTTAAACTGCGTTCGGTTGCCAACGCAACCAAATATCAACATTTAAAGGAGATTTATATTCTGCTTGGATAGTTCCGTCTGTGCCACTGATTTGGTCTGGCGTTTAATTCCAGTTTGTCTACAAAATAGGATTCACGTCTCCATCTCAACCAAAAATATATCACTAAATATCATTACATCTGAAATCCACCAGAGCTGGAAACCCTTGGCCTATTGTATTGTTTATTTCTAGTTTAGTTCTGGATTGAATTCAAACAATTGCTGTTGATGACTTTGCAAATAGGCCTAAATAGCATCATTGATGATCGATAAAGTATGGTCACATTTCATTTGCTCTGTTATACCTACCGTTTGGAATGAATTCGATAGCAACAGTGAATCTATTTAGTTTTTAAGTGGAGATCTCCCAGCAGTCATTCTCCTGACAGTACGTTGGTAAAAGTCAGTGACAAATATCATAGCTGGGCTTGTTTAAAACCCTGGATGGGAGACCAAAGGATAGCTTTAGATACAGTTGAAGTCAGAAGTTTACATACACTTAGGTTGGAGTCATTAAAACTCGTTTTTCAACCACTCCACAAATTTCCTGTTAACAAACTATAGTTTTGGCAAGTCGGTGAGAACATCTACTTTGTGCATGACACAAGTCATTTTTCCAACAATTGTTACCAGACAGATTATTTCACTTATAATTCACTGTATCACAATTCCAGTGGGTCAGAAGTTTACATGCACTAAGTTGACTGTGCCTTTAAACAGCTTGGACAATTCCAGAAAATGATGTCATGGCTTTAGAAGCTTCTGATAGGCGAATTGACATCATTTGAGTCAATTGGAGGTGTACCTGTGGATGTATTTCAAGGCCTACCTTCAAACTCTGTGCCTCTTTGCTTGACATCATGGGAAAATCAAAAGAAATCAGCCAAGAAATCAGAAAATAAAATTGTAGACCTCCACAAGTCTGGTTCATCCTTGGGAGCAATTTCTAAAACACCTGAAGGTACCACGTTCATCTGTACAAACAATAGTACACAAGTATAAACACCATGGGACCACGCAGCCGTCATACCTCTCAGGAAGGAGACGCGTTCTGTCTCCTAGAGATGAACGTAGTTTGGTGCGAAAAGTGCAAATCAAACCCAGAACAACAGCAAAGGACCTTGTGAAGATGCTGGAGGAAACAGGTACAAAAATATCTATATCCACAATAAAACGAGTCCTATCTCGACATAACCTGAAAGGCCGCTCAGCAAGGAAGAAGCCACTGCTCCAAAACAACCATAAGCCAGACTAGGGTTTGCAACTGCACATGGGAACAAAGATCGTACTTTTTGGAGAACTGTCCTCTGGTCTGATGAAACAAAAATAGAACTGTTTGGCCATAATGAACATCGTTATGTTTGGAGGAAAAAGGGGGAGGCTTGCAAGCCGAAGAACATCATCCCAACCGTGAAGCATGGAGGTGGCAGCATCATGTTGTGGGGGTGCTTGCTGCAGGAGGGACTGGTGCACTTCACAAAATAGATGGCATCATGAGCAAGGGAAATTATGTGGATGTATTGAAGCAACATCTCAAGACATCAGTCAGGAAGTTAAAGCTTGGTCGCAAATGGGTCTTCCAATTGGACATGACCCCAAGCATACTTCCAAAGTTGTGGCAAAATGGCTTAAGGACAACAGTCAAGGTATTGGAGTGGTAATCACACAGCCCTGACCTCAATCCTATAGAAAATGTGTGGGCAGAACTGAAAAAGCGTGTGCGAGCAAGGAGGCCTACAAACCTGACTCAATTACACCAGCTCTGTCAGGAGGAATGGGCCAAAATTCACCCAACTTATTGTGGGAAGCTTGTGGAAGGCTACCCGAAACATTTGACCCAAGTTAATCAATTTAAAGGCAATGCTACCAAATACTAATTGAGTGTTTGTAAACTTCTGATCCACTGGGAATGTGATGAAAGAAAAAAAAGCTGAAATAAATCATTTTCTCAACTATTATTCTGACATTTCACATTCTTAAAATGAAGTGGTGATCCTAACAGGCCTAAGACAGGGAATTTTTACTAGGATTAAATGTCAGGAATTGTGAAAAACGGAGTTTAAATGTATTTGGCTAAGGTGTATGTAAACTTCCGACTTCAACAGCAGATCAATTCTCCAGTAGGAGGTACTGCCCACCCTACTGTTGTTTTTTTCTGATAGAGGATGAAATGTTGAAAATGTTGTTTTAAAGGTACAAATTCAAAACATTTTATACAAGGTTTGTCTATGTTGAAATTTGGTTACCATGATGACTTAATCCCGTGATAAAAATTTTACCTCAAAAACAACAACATTTTCCACATAGATTCCACGTCACAATACGGTGACAAATTACGTTAAAAACAATGTTGATTCAACCAGTATGTCCCAGTGGGATAACTGTAAATGTTGATAACTGCTTACAAATATTATCTAGTGGTTTTAAGCTGGTATTTTCTTCCTCTTTCATCATCCTAACTATCCCATAATGTGTCTTTAGTGATGTCATCAAAGGTTAAAGTAATTTTGTTTTCTTTCTCCAAATATCCACAAAATATTTCATATTTATTTATTTATTTATTATTAATATCTTATTTATATTTCTTTACCTTCTTTTCCCCCCCGTGGCAGTCCCAGCCAGAGTGTTAAGTGTGAAGGTGTGAGTGGGACAGACAGTGTTGTTGTGGGACAGACAGTGTTGTTGTGGGACAGACAGTGTTGTTGTGGGACAGACAGTGTTGTTGTGGGACAGACAGTGTTGTTGTGGGACAGACAGTGTTGTTGGGGTTGGTAGTCCGGCGCCTGGTGTCTGTCCCTCAGGCTCTGGGTACATGGTGCAGAAGGTCAGGTTGATACGAGGTCCCTGGTGTACATGGTGCAGAAGGTCAGGTTGATACGAGGTCCCTGGTGTACATGGTGCAGAAGGTCAGGTTGATACGAGGCCCCTGGGTACATGGTGCAGAAGGTCAGGTTGATACGAGGCCCTCGGTCGTGGTACTCTTTAGCCACTGAATGCTGATGAAGATACAAAAGCAAAGATTTTGTGTCTTAGAGAGAGTTGACTGAACTGCGTTAGTCAAGCACCTCCACTATGCTATTTTGTTTTAGAATAATAATATATGCCTTTTAGTAGACACTTTTATCCATGCATTTTGCTAGCTAGCACTGCGATGCAGTGCCCTAGACCACTGCGCCACCCGGGAGGCCCGAGAACCATAGCTTTAAGAAGCCTCCCCTCAGCTGAATTTTTTATGTTGAGAAGACACAGTACACACACAGCTCACACACTGTATACAAGACAGACAGACTGTAAGAGCAGTACTTTGACCCACTGTTCTTTGGCATCATATCAGAAAATGGAGACTGTAATGGACTAGTGTCCTCTCTCTTTCTCCCTCCCTCTTACAGACAGACAGGCAGGCAGGCAGGCAGACAGAGACAGGAGACAGTCAGACAACACACACACACACTCTGTACACATCTAACTGACTTGGCAGACATAGTCCCACTTTTCCCCTCCTAGCTCCAACCAAAATCAGCCTGTTGTTTATCTAAAAACTGTCACCAGGGAACGGATCTTGGCGAAGACGAACTCTCAGTCCGGATTTAGACGGGACAGTTACCATGTACTGTATATTGTTTTTTTGTGGTGTGGTTTTCATGTAAGCCCTTGGGCTTCCAACCTGCACACTGTTTTTATTTATTTGTATTGTTGTTTATCTTTGGTGAAAATAAGTTAAACAAAACTAAACTACCAAAGCGGTTACACAAGAAGATCTATACCCCAGTCTAAATATTTAGTGGACGTTTCAAACAGATAGTGAATTAATTAGACGCTGGGTGGGTTACTATGAAAAGCAACTTGATTCAGTGGGAGCCAGGTGAGTTATGGCAGACTAACTACTGCAATCCACATTGTCCTTTTCTGAATTCTCGGAGCGGGATGGGACTCCTGTCAGATTTTGGCATAAAACGCAGCCGACCTTTTGTCTCAGTATGTTTCTCTCTCTTTCTGTCTCTTTAAATTAAGGATTGGGCCTTTATACTGGTGCTTCTTTACGATCCAGTGTCGAGGCCAGGAAACCACGGCAACTGACTGTGGAGCAGAAGAGATAACACAGGGAGGAGGAGAGCGAACACTGGGTGGAGGAGGAGAGAGAGAGAGAGAGAACTCTGGGTGGAGCAGGAGAGAGAGAGAGAGAGAGAACACCAGGAGGAGAGAGAGAGAGAACACACCGGGTGGAGGAGAGAGAGAGAGAGAGAACACCGGGTGGAGGAGAGAAAGAGAGAGCGAGAACACCGGGTGGAAGAGAGAGAGAGAACACACCAGGTGGAGGAGAGAGAGAGAGAACACCGGGTGGAGGAGAGAAAGAGAGAACACTGGTTTTAGGAGAGAGAGAGAGAACACCGGGTGGAGGACAGAGAGAGAGAGCGAGAACACCAGGTGGAGGAGGGGATAGAGAGAGAACACCAGGTGGAGGAGGGGATAGAGAGAGAGAACACCGGGTGGAGCAGGGGAGAGAGAGAGAGAACACCGGGCGGAGGAGGGGATAGAGAGAGAACACCAGGTGGAGGAGTGGATAGAGAGAGAGAACACCGGGTGGAGGAGGGGATAGAGAGAGAACACTGGGTGGAGGAGGGGATAGAGAGAACACTGGGTGGAGGAGAGCGAGAGAGAGAGAGAACACTGGGTGGAGGAGTGGATAGAGAGAACACTGGGTGGAGGAGTGGATAGAGAGAACACTGGGTGGAGGAGTGGATAGAGAGAACACTGGGTGGAGGAGAGAGAGAGAGAACACCAGATGGAGGAGGGGATAGAGAGAGAACACTGGGTGGAGGAGGGGATAGAGAGAGAGAACACCAGGTGGAGGAGTGGATAGAGAGAACACTGGGTGGAGGAGAGAGAGAGAGAACACTGGGTGGAGGAGTGGATAGAGAGAACACTGGGTGGAGGAGAGAGAGAGAACACCAGGTGGAGGAGGGGATAGAGAGAGAACACTGGGTGGAGGAGGGGATAGAGAGAGAGAACACCAGGTGGAGGAGTGGATAGAGAGAACACTGGGTGGAGGAGAGAGAGAGAGAACACCGGGTGGAGGAGTGGATAGAGAGAACACTGGGTGGAGGAGTGGATAGAGAGAACACCGGGTGGAGGAGTGGATAGAGAGAACACCGGGTGGAGGAGTGGATAGAGAGAACACCGGGTGGAGGAGTGGATAGAGAGAACACCGGGTGGAGGAGTGGATAGAGAGAACACCAGGTGGAGGAGGGGATAGAGAGAGAACACTGGGTGGAGGAGAGAGAGAGAGAACACCGGGTGGAGGAGTGGATAGAGAGAACACTGGGTGGAGGAGAGAGAGAGAGAACACCAGGTGGAGGAGGGGATAGAGAGAGAACACTGGGTGGAGGAGGGGATAGAGAGAGAGAGAACACCAGGTGGAGGAGTGGATAGAGAGAACACTGGGTGGAGGAGAGAGAGAGAGAACACTGGGTGGAGGAGTGGATAGAGAGAACACCGGGTGGAGGAGTGGATAGAGAGAACACCGGGTGGAGGAGTGGATAGAGAGAACACCGGGTGGAGGAGTGGATAGAGAGAACACCGGGTGGAGGAGGGGATAGAGAGAGAACACTGGGTGGAGGAGAGAGAGAGAGAACACCGGGTGGAGGAGTGGATAGAGAGAACACCAGGTGGAGGAGAGAGAGAGAACACCAGGTGGAGGAGGGGATAGAGAGAGAACACTGGGTGGAGGAGGGGATAGAGAGAGAGAACACCAGGTGGAGGAGAGAGAGAGAACACCAGGTGGAGGAGGGGATAGAGAGAGAACACTGGGTGGAGGAGGGGATAGAGAGAGAGAACACCAGGTGGAGGAGTGGATAGAGAGAACACTGGGTGGAGGAGAGCGAGAGAGAGAGAGAACACTGGGTGGAGGAGGAAAGAGAGAACACCGGGGGGAGGCAGGTGTTGCCTGGCAGGAAAATGTCTTCTAACAGTCCTCGTGACGGAGACAGACAGTCCGGTGGTGTGATCCGACGTGGACACACATCTCTGAGAGCAAATAAATTGCTATCATTACATCGCTGGCCTGGTTTTTCCTTCCCCCGGCTCACTATCAACCCCTCCATCTGTCTGTCTGTCTGGGAACCCTCCACCACTATCCACCCCTCCACCACTATCGATCCCTCCACTACTATCAACCCCTCCACCACTTTCCACGTCTATCGACCCCTCCACCACTATCCACGTCTATCGACGCCTCCACCACTATTAACCCCTCCACACCTTCGACCCCTCCACCACTATCCACCCCCTCCACCACTATCCACCCCTCCACCACTCTCCAACCCTCCACCACTATTGACCCCTCCACCACTATCCTCCACTATCCACCACCATTAACCCCTCCACCACTATCCACCCCTCCACCACTATCCACCACTCCACCACAATCGACCCCTCCACCACTATCCACCACCATCAACCCCTTCACCACTATCGACCCCTCCACCACTATCGACCCCTCCACCACTATCAACCACTCCACCACTATCGACACCTCCACCACTATCGACACCTCCACCACTATCGACCCCTCCATCACTATCAACCACTATCAACCCCTCCACCACCATTGACCCCTCCACCACTATCGACCCCTCCACCACTATCGACCCCTCTACCACTATCCACCACTATCGACCCCTCCACCACTATCGACCCCTCCACCACTCTCCACCTCTCCACCACTATCCACCAATATAGACCCCTCCACCACTATCAACCCCTCCACCACTATCCACCACATTCGACCCCTCCCCCACTTTCGACCGCTCCACCACTATCGACCGCTCCACCACTATCGACCGCTCCACCACTATCAACCCCTCCACCACTATCAACCCCTCCACCACTATCAACCCCTCCACCACTATCAACCCCTCCACCACTATCGACCCTTCCACCACTATCGACCCTTCCACCACTATCGACCCCTCCACCACTATCGACCCCTCCACCACTATCGACCCCTCCACCACTATCGACCCCTCCACCAATATCGACCCCTCCACCACTATCGACCCCTCCACCACTATCAACCACTCTCGACACCTCCACCACTATCGACCCCTCCATCACTATCAACCACTATCGACCCCTCCACCACTATCGACCCCTCCACCACTATCGACCCCTCCACCACTATCAACCCCTCCACCACTATCAACCCCTCCACCACTATCGACCCCTCCATCACTATCAACCACTATCAACCCCTCCACCACTTTCGACCCCTCCACCACTATCAACCCCTCCACCACTATCAACCCCTCCACCACTATCGACCCCTCCATCACTATCAACCACTATCAACCCCTCCACCACTTTCGACCCCTCCACCACTATCAACCCCTCCACCACTATCAACCCCTCCACCACTATCAACCCCTCCACCACTATCGACCCCTCCACCACTATCGACCCCTCCATCACTATCAACCACTATCAACCCCTCCACCACTATCAACCCCTCCACCACTTTCGAGCCCTCCACCACTATCAACCCCTCTACCACTATCCACCACTATCGACCCCTCCCCCACTTTCAACCCCTCCACCACTATCGACCCCTCCACCAATATCGACCCATCCACGACTATCAACCACTATCGACCGCTCCACCACTATCAACCCCTCCACCACTATCAACCCCTCCACCACTATCAACCCCTCCACCACTATCAACCCTTCCACCACTATCAACCCCTCCACCACTATCGACCCCTCCACCAATATCGACCCATCCACGACTATCAACCACTATCGACCGCTCCACCACTATCAACCCCTCCACCACTATCGACCCCTCCACCACTATCGACCCCTCCGCCACTATCGACCCCTCCGCCACTATCGACCACTCCACCACTATCGACCACTCCGCCACTATTGACCCCTCCATCACTATTGACCCCTCCACCACTATCGACCCCTCCACCACTATCTACCCCTCCACCACTATCGACCCCTCCACCACTATCGACCCCTCCACCACTATCACTCCTCCACCACTATCAACCCCTCCACCACTATCCACCCCTCCACCACTATCAACTACTATCAACCCCTCCACCACTATCGACCCCTCCACCACCATCAACCACTATCAACCCCTCCACCACACTACACCCCTCCACCACTATCCACCACTATCAACCCCTCCACCACTATCAACCCCTCCACCACTATTGACCCCTCCACCACCATCAACCACTATCAACCCCTCCACCACTATTGACCCCTCCACCACCATCAACCACTATCAACCCCTCCACCACTATCAACCTCTTCACCACTATTGACCCCTCCACCACTATCGACCTTTCCACCACTATCCACCATTATCGTCCCCTCCACCACTATCAACCCCTCCACCACTATCCACCCCTCCACCACTATCCACCCCTTCACCACTATCAACCCCTCCAACACTATCAACCACTATCAACCCCTCCACCACTATCGACCCTCCACCACTATCGACCCCTCCACCACTATCAACCACTATCGACCGCTCCACCACTATCGACCTCTCCACCATTTGACCCCTCCACCACTATCAACCACTATCAACCCCTCCACCACGATCGACCCCTCCACCACTATCCACCACGATAGACCCCTCCACCACTATCAACCCCTCCACTACTCTCCACCCCTCCACCACTATCGACCCCTCCACCAGTCTGTCTGGGAACTCTCTTTTTATTCCATCACACAGCATTCTTACTGTATAAGAAAGAATCACCATAACAGTGACTCATAAATATGTGCATTATGGTATGGGGTGGTATAGTGCCTTCAGAAAGTATTCATACCCCTGGACCTATTCCCCTTTTTATTGTGTTTCAACATGAATTCAAACGGATTCAATATTTATTTTCTCACCCATCTACACACAATAGCCCATAATGACAAAGTCATAACGTGTTTTTAGACATCTTTGCACATTTATTGAAAATTAAATACAGAACTCTCTCATTCACATAAGTATCACACTTCTGAGTCAATACTTTGTAGAAGCAACTTTGGAAGCGATTGCAGCTGTGAGTCTTACTGGGTAAGCCTCTAAGAGTTTTCCCACAGCTGGATTGTGCAACATTTGCCCATTATTCTTATCAAAATTCTTCCAAACTCTGTCCAATTGGTTGTTGATCATTGCTAGAAAACTATTTTCAAGTCTTGCAATAGATTTTCAAGTAGATTTATGTCAAAACTGTAACTCAGCCACTCAGGATAATTCACTGTCTTCTTGGTAAGCAACTCCAGTGTAGATTTGTCCTTGTGTTTTAGGTTATTGTTAATTCATCTCCCAGTGTCTGGTGAAAAGCAGACTGAACCAGGTCTTGCTCTAGATTTTTGCCTGTGCTTCCATTTTTTTTATCCTAAAAAACTCCCAGTCATTAACGATTACAAGCATACCCATAACATGATGAAGCCACCACTATGCTTGAAAATATGAAGAGTAGTACTCAGTAATGTGTTGCGTTGGATTTGCCCCAAACATAACATTTTGTATTCAGGACAAAAAGTTAATTGCTTTGCCACATTTTTTGCAGTATTACTTTAGTTGCTTATGGCAAACAAGATGTATGTTTTGGAATATTTTCATTCTGTACAGGCTTCCTTCTTTTCACTCTTTCATTTATGTTAGTATTGTGGAGTAACTACAATGTTGTTGATCCGTCCTCAGTTCTCCTATCACAGCCATTAAACTAGCTGTTTTAAAGTCACCATTGGCTTCATGGTGAAATCCCTGAGCGGTTTCCTTCCTCTCCGGCAACTGAGTTTGGAAGGGTGCCTGTATCTTTGTAGTGACTGGGTGTATTGATACACCATCAAAGTGTTATTAATAACTTCACCATGCTCAAAGGGATATTCAATGTCTGCTTTTTTTTATTTTCACCCCTCTTCCAATAAGTGCCCTTCTTTGCGAGGCATTGGAAAACCTCCCTGGTCTTTGTGGTTGAATCTGTGCTTGAAATTAATTTTTCGACTGAGGGACCTTACAGATAATTGTATGTGTGGAGTACAGAGATAAGGTAGTCATTCAAAAATCACGTTAAACACTATTATTGCACACAAAGTTAGTCTATGCAACTTGTTATGTGACTTGTACATTTTCGATCCTGTACGTATTTAGGCTTGACATTACAAAGGGGTTGAATACCTTTTGACAAAAAAAAATTCAGCTTTTCATTTTTTATTAATTTGTAAAACATTCTTACAACAAAATTCCACTTTGACATTATGGGGTATTGTGTGTGACACAACATCTCAATTGAATCAATTTTAGATTCAGGCTGTAACAACAGAATGTGTAAAAAGTCAAGGAGTGTGAATACTTTCTGAAGGCACTATACTAGCTTACTGACACGCACGCACGCACGCACGCACACACGCACGCACGCACGCGCAGACACACGCACGCACGCACACACGCACGCACGCACGCGCAGACACACCATAAGTACACACACGCACAGCGTGACAGTTGTAAAATCATACTGCAATTCTCCACTCATAAGTCTCTCGCACAGATTTATTCCTTTAGTCTCAGAATGTTCTGTCTTTCCCCAAGGAACGCAATCTCCTGTTCTCTCTCTCTCTCTCTCTGTGTGTGTGTGTGTGTGTGTGTGTGTGTGTGACTCTAATCACTACACCATCTCCTCCTCCATGAACATCCACTCCCTCTCACTCTCCTAATAAATCCTTATCTGATAGAAATGTCCAGAACCACAGAGACAGACATTACATTCTTAGTCCAGAACCACAGAGACAGACATTACGTTCTTGTTCCAGAACCACAGAGACAGACATTATGTTCTTGTTCCAGAACCACAGAGACAGACATACATTTTTTAGTCCAGAACCACAGAGACAGACATTACATTCTTGTTCCAGAACCACAGAGACAGACATAACGTTCTTGTTCCAGAACCACAGAGACAGACATAACGTTCTTGTTCCAGAACCACAGAGACAGACATTACGTTCTTGTTCCAGAACCACAGAGACAGACATTACGTTCTTGTTCCAGAACCACAGAGACAGACATTATGTTCTTAGTCCCGAACCACAGAGACAGACATTATGTTCTTGTTCCAGAACCACAGAGACAGACATTACGTTCTTGTTCCAGAACCACAGAGACAGACATTATGTTCTTGTTCCAGAACCACAGAGACAGACATTATGTTCTTAGTCCCGAACCACAGAGACAGACATTATGTTCTTGTTCCAGAACCACAGAGACAGACATTACGTTCTTGTTCCAGAACCACAGAGACAGACATTATGTACTTGTTCCAGAACCACAGAGACAGACATAATGTTCTTTGTTGTCTGATAAGTCAACGTCTCCCACGAGGACGAAGCCTGTGATCACACACCATATAATGAGAGAGCAGCACACACACACACAAGGTTAGCACTAGCAGTCTGCTAACTGGGTTTTGTTTGTCCTGGCAAGGTTGATATTAGCGTAGGATTTTGAATACCGAAACATTTTCCATTGGCTTAGATCAGTGTTTCTCAACCTTAAAATGAACTCGGACACTTTTACATCGATGGGAAAGTTTGAAATGCTGAATAATGTCAGTCACCCTTGTTGGCTTATTGAGATATGTTGAATAATATCAGTCACCCTTGTCGGTTTAATGACATGATGAATAATGTCAGTCACCCTTGTCGGTTTAATGAGATATGTTGAATAATGTCAGTCACCCTTGTCGGTTAATGAGATATGTTGAATAATGTCAGTCACCCATGTCGGTTTAATGAGATATGTTGAATAATGTTAGCCACCCTTGTCGGTTTAATGAGATATGTTGAATAATGTCAGTCACCCTTGTCAGTTAATGAGATATGTTGAATAATGTCAGTCACCCTTGTCGGTTTAATGACATGATGAATAATGTCAGTCACCCTTGTCGGTTTAATGAGATATGTTGAATAATGTCAGTCACCCTTGTCGGTTAATGAGATATGTTGAATAATGTCAGTCACCCATGTCGGTTTAATGAGATATGTTGAATAATGTCAGTCACCCATGTCGGTTTAATGAGATATGTTGAATAATGTCAGTCACCCTTGTCGGTTTAATGAGATATGTTGAATAATGTCAGTCACCCGTGTCAGTTTAATGAGATATGTTGAATAATGTCAGTCACCCTTGTCGGTTTATTTAGATATGTTGAATAATGTCAGTCACCCTTGTCGGTTTAATGAGATATGTTGAATAATGTCAGTCACCCTTGACAGCTTAATGAGATATGTTGAATAATGTCAGTCACCCTTGTCGTTTTAATGACATGATGAATAATGTCAGTCACCCTTGTCGGTTTAATGACATGATGAATAATGTCAGTCACCCTTGTCGGTTTAATGAGATATGTTGAATAATGTCAGTCACCCTTGTCGGTTTAATGACATGATGAATAATGTCAGTCACCCTTGTCGGTTTAATGAGATATGTTGAATAATGTCAGTCACCCTTGTCGGTTAATGAGATATGTTGAATAATGTCAGTCACCCATGTCGGTTTAATGAGATATGTTGAATAATGTTAGCCACCCTTGTCGGTTTAATGAGATATGTTGAATAATGTCAGTCACCCTTGTCGGTTTAATGAGATATGTTGAATAATGTCAGTCACCCGTGTCAGTTTAATGAGATATGTTGAATAATGTCAGTCACCCTTGTCGGTTTATTTAGATATGTTGAATAATGTCAGTCACCCTTGTCGGTTAATGAGATATGTTGAATAATGTCAGTCACCCTTGTCAGTTAATGAGATATGTTGAATAATGTCAGTCACCCTTGTCGGTTAATGAGATATGTTGAATAATGTCAGTCACCCATGTCGGTTTAATGAGATATGTTGAATAATGTCAGTCACCCTTGTCGGTTTAATGAGATATGTTGAATAATGTCAGTCACCCGTGTCAGTTTAATGAGATATGTTGAATAATGTCAGTCACCCTTGTCGGTTTATTTAGATATGTTGAATAATGTCAGTCACCCTTGTCGGTTTAATGAGATGTTGAATAATGTCAGTCACCCTTGACAGCTTAATGAGATGTTGAATAATGTCAGTCACCCTTGTCGTTTTAATGACATGATGAATAATGTCAGTCACCCTTGTCGGTTTAATGACATGATGAATAATGTCAGTCACCCTTGTCGGTTTAATGACATGATGAATTATGTCAGTCACCCTTGTCGGTTTAATGAGATATGTTGAATAATGTCAGTCACCCTTGTCGGTTAATGAGATATGTTGAATAATGTCAGTCACCCATGTCGGTTTAATGAGATATGTTGAATAATGTTAGCCACCCATGACGGCTTAATGAGATATGTTGAATAATGTCAGTCACCCTTGTCAGTTGATGAGATATGTTGAATAATGTCAGTCACCCTTGTCGGTTTAATGACATGATGAATAATGTCAGTCACCCTTGTCGGTTTAATGAGATATGTTGAATAATGTCAGTCACCCTTGTCGGTTAATGAGATATGTTGAATAATGTCAGTCACCCATGTCGGTTTAATGAGATATGTTGAATAATGTTAGCCACCCGTGTCGGTTTAATGAGATATGTTGAATAATGTCAGTCACCCTTGTCGGTTTAATGACATGATGAATAATGTCAGTCACCCTTGTCGGTTTAATGAGATATGTTGAATAATGTCAGTCACCCTTGTCGGTTAATGAGATATGTTGAATAATGTCAGTCACCCATGTCGGTTTAATGAGATATGTTGAATAATGTCAGCCACCCTTGTCGGTTTAATGAGATATGTTGAATAATGTCAGTCACCCTTGTCGGTTTAATGAGATATGTTGAATAATGTTAGCCACCCGTGTCGGTTTAATGAGATATGTTGAATAATGTCAGTCACCCTTGTCAGTTAATGAGATATGTTGAATAATGTCAGTCACCCTTGTCGGTTTAATGACATGATGAATAATGTCAGTCACCCTTGTCGGTTTAATGAGATATGTTGAATAATGTCAGTCACCCTTGTCGGTTAATGAGATATGTTGAATAATGTCAGTCACCCATGTCGGTTTAATGAGATATGTTGAATAATGTTAGCCACCCTTGTCGGTTTATTTAGATATGTTGAATAATGTCAGTCACCCGTGTCGGTTTATTTAGATATGTTGAATAATGTCAGTCACCCGTGTCAGTTTAATTAGAAAATAAACAGAAAGACTGGCTTATCTTCATAAATGAGAACAAGGTTAACATCGCTTTATGTTCAATGACTTATCATGGCAGTGTGAGGCCACGACAACAGAAATGATGGGCCTACCTGCCTGTCATCCTGTGTGGCTCCTTCCATCATCAGCAAAGTGCCATGAGTCAGAGGGATCACAGTCTCTCCACGTATGTGTAGTCTCCCTCCTCCACAGAGAGAGAGAGAGAGAGAAAGAGAGAGAGAGAGAGAAAGAGAGAGACAGAGAGTGAGAAAGAGACAAAGAGAGAAACACACAGAGAAATAAATAGGGGGTACTTAGCCTTTCCATATGGGGTACTTAGTCTTTCCATAGGGGGTACTCAGCCTTTCCAATGGAAGAACTTTGCCTTTCCATAGGGGGTACTTAGCCTTTCCAATGGGGGTACTTAGCCTTTCCATAGGGGGTACTTAGCCTTTCCATAGGGGGTACTTAGCCTTTCCATAGGGGGTACTTGGCCTTTCCAAAGGGGGTACTTGGCCTTTCCAATGGAAGAACTTTGCCTTTCCATAGGGGGTACTTGGCCTTTCCAAAGGGGGTACTTGGCCTTTCCAATGGAAGAACTTTGCCTTTCCATAGGGGGTACTTAGCCTTTCCAATGGGGGTACTTAGCCTTTCCATAGGGGGTACTTAGCCTTTCCATAGGGGGTACTCCGCCTTTCCATAGGGGGTACTCAGCCTTTCCATAGGGGGTACTCAGCCTTTCCATAGGGGGTACTCAGCCTTTCCATAGGGGGTACTCAGCCTTTCCATAGGGGGTACTCAGCCTTTCCATAGGGGGTACTCAGCCTTTCCATAGGGGGTACTCAGCCTTTCCATAGGGGGTACTCAGCCTTTCCATAGGGGGTACTCAGCCTTTCCATAGGGGGTACTCCGCCTTTCCATAGGGGGTACTCGGCCTTTCCATAGGGGGTACTCGGCCTTTCCATAGGGGGTACTCGGCCTTTCCATAGGGGGTACTCGGCCTTTCCATAGGGGGTACTCGGCCTTTCCATAGGGGGTACTCGGCCTTTCCATAGGGGGTACTCGGCCTTTCCATAGGGGGTACTCGGCCTTTCCATAGGGGGTACTCGGCCTTTCCATAGGGGGTACTCGGCCTTTCCATCGGGGGGTACTCGGCCTTTCCATCGGGGGGTACTCGGCCTTTCCATCGGGGGGTACTCGGCCTTTCCATCGGGGGGTACTCGGCCTTTCCATCGGGGGGTACTCGGCCTTTCCATCGGGGGGTACTCGGCCTTTCCATCGGGGGGGTACTCGGCCTTTCCATAGGGGGTACTCGGCCTTTCCATAGGGGGTACTCGGCCTTTCCATAGGGGGTACTCGGCCTTTCCATAGGGGGTACTCGGCCTTTCCATAGGGGGTACTCGGCCTTTCCATAGGGGGTACTCGGCCTTTCCATAGGGGGTACTCGGCCTTTCCATAGGGGGTACTCGGCCTTTCCATAGGGGGTACTCGGCCTTTCCATAGGGGGTACTTGGCCTTTCCATCGGGGGTACTTGGCCTTTCCATAGGAGGTGCTTAGCTTTTCCATAGGGGGTACTTGGCCTTTCCATTTAGGGGTACTTGGCAAAACCCATTAGAACACAAGCCTACAGAGGGGGTATTTCTGGGGTACTCCGAACAGAGCAAAATGGGATTGGGGTACAGTTGAGAATCACTGTTTCAAACTTATCCTTACACTATTGCAACCAATGTCTCCTCCAGTGTTACAGGTGCTGCGTGTGGAGACTGAACACCCTCATATCTCCCAGTCGCTCCCATCCCTCTTCCTCCCCTCCCACCCCCTGGTTCCAGTCATACAGGTGGAGGCTGAACACCCTCATATCTCCCAGTCGCTCCCATCCCTCTTCCTCCCCTCCCACCTCCCTCCCCCTGGTTCCAGTCATACAGGTGGGGGCTGCTTGCGGATGCTGAACTCCCTCTTATCTCCCAGGCTGAAGGAGGCGATTGTGGGCTGGGTGACCAACGTGGCCTCGTCGTCACTGTGCCAGAATATATTGTCCTTGCAGTTCCTGTACAGGTTACCAGTGGTGCAAAAGTACTCAATTGTCCTACTTGAGCAAAAGTAAAGATACCTTAATAGAAAATGACTCAAGTAAAAGTGAAAGTCACCCAGTAAAATACTACTTGAGTAAAAGTCTAAAAGTACTTGGTTTTAAATATACTTAAGTATCAAAAGTAAAAGTATAAATTATTTGAAATTTCTTATATTAAGCAAACCAGACAGCACAAAATGTTTTTATTGACGGATAGCAGGGGCACACTCCAACACTCGGACATAATTTATAAACAAAGCATTTGTGTTTAGTGAGTTCACCAGATCAGAGGCAGTAGGGATGACCAGGGATGTTCTCTTGATAAGTGTTTGAATTGGACCATTTTCCTGTCACAATGTAACGAGTACTTTTGGGTGTCAGGGGAAATGTATGGAGTAAAAAGCATATTCTTTTCTTTAGGAATGTAAGTGAAGTAAAAGAAAGGCAAAAATATAAATAGTAAAGTACAGATACCCCCCCAAAAACGACTTAAGTAAAAATACTTTAAAGTACTTTACACCACTGCAGGTTACACAGCAGAGAATTGAAGCAGTGGTCGCTCGCCTTCTCTACGGCGGAATGCAGGGTGACCAGCAACAGGTGCCACTGATGGAGGGAAGGATGGAGGTAGAGACAGAAGAAGACAGGTGAGTAGAGGGAGGTTATGTACTGTGGTAGATGGTTCTGAACTCACGTTAGATGTTTATAGTACTTTTACCCCCCACTATGTTTACAGTATTATTGATAACTTAGCATTTGTCAGGGAGGTCGTAGGGTCAGGTTCAGTCTGTAGATCAGCTGTTGTGTTAGCAGTACTGGTGTACACATTGGCAGAGAAAGGGAGGGAAATGGGGGAACAAGAAATGGGTAGAATGAGGGAGAGCGAAAGAGAGTGGGAGAAGGGTGAGAGACAGATAAAGTGCTTTGTGGTTGAGACGCAATGCTCATTCAGTTCAATTCAATTCAACTATCCCCTCATGAATCAGAGGTTCGTATATCAGACCTGTGTGTTGGTGTCCATAGTAGAGCAGGCGTACGTGTAAGGCACTTCTCCATTCCAGCAGGTTAACCCCCTGTAACACTTCTCCATTCCAGCAGGTTAACCACCTGTAACACTTCTCCATTCCAGCAGGTTAACCACCTGTAACACTTCTCCATTCCAGCAGGTTAACCACCTGTAACACTTCTCCATACCAGCAGGTTAACCACCTGTAACACTTCTCCATACCAGCAGGTTAACCTGGGCTCCTCATAAGTCTCACCTGTAACACTTCTCTATACCAGCAGGTTAACCACCTGTAACACTTCTCCATACCAGCAGGTTAACCACCTGATACAGTTCTCCATACCAGCAGGTTAACCACCTGTAACACTTCTCCATACCAGCAGGTTAACCACCTGTAACACTTCTCCATACCAGCAGGTTAACCTGGGCTAATCATAAGTCTCACCTGTAACATTTCTCCATTCCAGCAGGTTAACCACCTGTAACACTTCTCCATACCAGCAGGTTAACCACCTGTAACACTTCTCCATTCCAGCAGGTTAACCACCTTTGACACTTCTCCATACCAGCAGGTTAACCACCTGTAACACTTCTCCATACCAGCAGGTTAACCACCTGTAACACTTCTCTATACCAGCAGGTTAACCACCTGTAACACTTCTCCATACCAGCAGGTTAACCACCTGTAACACTTCTCTATACCAGCAGGTTAACCACCTGTAACACTTCTCCATACCAGCAGGTTAACCTGGGCTCCTCATAAGCCTTACCTGTAACACTTCTCCATACCAGCAGGTTAACCAACTGTAACACTTCTCCATACCAGCAGGTTAACCTGGGCTCCTCATAAGCCTTACCTGTAACACTTCTCCATACCAGCAGGTTAACCACCTGTAACACTTCTCCATACCAGCAGGTTAACCAACTGTAACACTTCCCCATACCAGCAGGTTAACCACCTGTAACACTTCTCCATACCAGCAGGTTAACCACCTGTAACACTTCTCCATACCAGCAGGTTAACCAACTGTAACACTTCCCCATACCAGCAGGTTAACCAACTGTAACACTTCTCCATACCAGCAGGTTAACCACCTGTAACACTTCTCCATACCAGCAGGTTAACCAACTGTAACACTTCCCCATACCAGCAGGTTAACCTGGGCTCCTCATAAGCCTTACCTGTAACACTTCTCCATACCAGCAGGTTAACCACCTGTAACACTTCTCCATACCAGCAGGTTAACCAACTGTAACACTTCCCCATACCAGCAGGTTAACCTGGGCTCCTCATAAGCCTTACCTGTAACACTTCTCCATACCAGCAGGTTAACCACCTGTAACACTTCTCCATACCAGCAGGTTAACCAACTGTAACACTTCTCCATACCAGCAGGTTAACCTGGGCTCCTCATAAGCCTCACCTGTAACACAGAAACAGTGCAGTCCCACTACAATAACCTGTCCTTGGATAGCCTAGTGATATAAGCACATCTTGGGTAGATACACAGTCACACACACACACACACACACACACACACACACACACACACACACACACATTGCACACGCACAGACACTCCACACACACACACAGCTGCTTCAATAGAGCTAGGCAGCCAGGGTCAAGTAAACAGTATCTATATTGCTACTGTATTGTATTTGGGTCAGGGGTATTTGACAAAGACGAGAGATTACGACTAGTTGGAGCTCTGGCAAGAATCTGAATAATATAGTCTAGTTATATATAACGACCAAATGGTTTATTTTCAGGTCCCGATGACTTAACTGTTATGGTGATGTGTACTTGTAATATATTTAGTATTTAAAGATATATTTTCTAATGCTTTTACTGTTGAAAAGCGATATCCCAAGTATAAATACAGTAAAATACACACACTAACATGAAAAAATAAAATAAATTGGGAGCAAAATATATATATATTGATTTTTTTACACAACTGCAAACTTCAAGGAGTTGGTCTGACGGGAATCCGTGATGTCATCGTGCCCCCCCCCCCCCCACACTTGAGGACCAATAGAGAACAAAAAGAGGATAGGCCCCTCCCACTTGTGCCATGTCATGACTTACCTGGACCACCTGTTGAGATGTTCCTTTTGTTAAGTGGACCAGATGTTACATAAGAAGAAAAGGAGCCTGGAGTGGAATTACTAAAAAAAAATCATTATTGTCATCATCGTTATCGTCATTAGCATCCATATTTGGCAGTGTGTGGGCTGAGTAATGTGGTCAGTATGTGTGTGGGCTGAGTAATGTGGTCAGTATGTGTGTGGGCTGAGTAATGTGGTCAGTATGTGTGTGGGCTGAGTAATGTGGTCAGTATGTGTGTGGGCTGAGTAATGTGGTCAGTATGTGTGTGGGCTGAGTAATGTGGCCAGTATGTGTGTGGGCTGAGTAATGTGGCCAGTATGTGTGTGGGCTGAGTAATGTGGCCAGTATGTGTGTGGGCTGAGTAATGTGGTCAGTATGTGTGTGGGCTGAGTAATGTGGTCAGTATGTGTGTGGGCTGAGTAATGTGGTCAGTATGTGTGTGGGCTGAGTAATGTGGTCAGTATGTGTGTGGGCTGAGTAATGTGGTCAGTATGTGTGTGGGCTGAGTAATGTGGTCAGTATGTGTGTGGGCTGAGTAATGTGGTCAGTATGTGTGTGGGCTGAGTAATGTGGTCAGTATGTGTGTGGGCTGAGTAATGTGGTCAGTATGTGTGTGGGCTGAGTAATGTGGTCAGTATGTGTGTGGGCTGAGTAATGTGGTCAGTATGTGTGTGGGCTGAGTAATGTGGTCAGTATGTGTGTGGGCTGAGTAATGTGGTCAGTATGTGTGTGGGCTGAGTAATGTGGTCAGTATGTGTGTGGGCTTTGTTCCACTCCAAGGGCGACATTTTCCCGGTGCCCAAAAAATTGAACTGTTTTGTACCATCAAAATGTTTCACCAAACGTGGGAAACCTGCAGCTCCAAGGTAATCTTTATAAAAATCCTGCTTCATTTCTCTTCATTTAGTGCCCTGCTTCATTCCTCCTTTCTATGGAAGCAGGGCACTAATTACATTTCTCAAAGAGCTCCATTTGGGCATTTTATTAAAGAAAACAATCCCTGAAGCCAAAACGTCATTCCACTGACCCCTGAGTTTAGACTTCACAGAACACACATCAGACCCAAAGCAAATATTTACACACCATTTCATTTATTACAGCTCAAAACAAAACCTTCGACTGTACCCATAAAAAGATGATATCGGGACAAAGTGTCAACAAAACTCTACTTAGTCATAGGCTCTTATGGCATCCTATTCCCTTTACAGTGAGCGCACTACTTTGGACCAGGACCAAGGAGCTCTGGTCAAAAGTAGTGTACTTAATAGGGTGCTATTTGGAACGCTATTTATAGTCTCGCTTGAGTAGGAAAAATTGAGTCAACACACAGCAAGGCTATAAAGGTGTGTGTGTGTGTGTGTGTGTGCACATAGTGTGTGTGTGTGAGCACATAGTGTGTGTGTGTGTGTGTGTGTGTGTGTGTGTGAGCACATAGTGTGTGAGTGTGTTTGCGCTTGGATTGCGTCCTACCTGACAGGTCGCTCCTACCAGGTGGCGTGGCGAGAATCTGTCTCCGCACCACGTGCTCTCACCACTGGTGTCCCCCAGGGCTCTGTTCTAGGCCCTCTCCTATTCTCGCTATACACCAAGTCACTTGGCTCTGTCATATCCTCACATGGTCTCTCCTATCATTGCTATGCAGACGACACACAATTAATCTTCTCCTTTCCCCCCTCTGATAACCAGGTGGCGAATCGCATCTCTGCATGTCTGGCAGACATATCAGTGTGGATGACGGATCACCACCTCAAGCTGAACCTCGGCAAGACGGAGCTGCTCTTCCTCCCGGGGAAGGACTGCCCGTTCCATGATCTCGCCATCACGGTTGACAACTCCATTGTGTCCTCCTCCCAGAGTGCTAAGAACCTTGGCGTGATCCTGGACAACACCCTGTCGTTCTCAACCAACATCAAGGCGGTGACCCGTTCCTGTAGGTTCATGCTCTACAACATTCGCAGAGTACGACCCTGCCTCACACAGGAAGCGGCGCAGGTCCTAATCCAGGCACTTGTCATCTCCCGTCTGGATTACTGCAACTCGCTGTTGGCTGGGCTCCCTGCCTGTGCCATTAAACCCCTACAACTCATCCAGAACGCCGCAGCCCGTCTGGTGTTCAACCTTCCCAAGTTCTCTCACGTCACCCCGCTCCTCCGCTCTCTCCACTGGCTTCCAGTTGAAGCTCGCATCCGCTACAAGACCATGGTGCTTGCCTACGGAGCTGTGAGGGGAACGGCACCTCCGTACCTTCAGGCTCTGATCAGGCCCTACACCCAAACAAGGGCACTGCGTTCATCCACCTCTGGCCTGCTCGCCTCCCTACCTCTGAGGAAGTACAGTTCCCGCTCAGCCCAGTCAAAACTGTTCGCTGCTCTGGCACCCCAATGGTGGAACAAACTCCCTCACGACGCCAGGTCAGCGGAGTCAATCACCACCTTCCGGAGACACCTGAAACCCCACCTCTTCAAGGAATACCTAGGATAGGATAAAGTAATCCTTCTAACCCCCCCCCCCCCCCCTTAAAGAGTTAGATGCACTATTGTAAAGTGGTTGTTCCACTGGATATCATAAGGTGAATGCACCAATTTGTAAGTCGCTCTGGATAAGAGCGTCTGCTAAATGACTTAAATGTAAATGTAAATGTGTGTGAGTGCACATAATGTGTGTGTGTGTGTGTGTGTAGCAGTTGTGCCCCTTCACCCATTGCCTCAAGATGTCTCATTTGACTCCCGTGTTGACACCATATGAGGGGATGTGGCCCGGTGGCCATGTTTTTCCTACAGATGTTTGTTTGGCCTTAATGCTTTTTAGTCATGAGCTCCTTCCTGTTGTTGTCCATGCCCTCCTTTCGGCAAATCTGACCACAACCCCATTTTGTTGCCCTCAGCCTATAGACAGAAACTAAAACAGGAAACGCCCGTTCTCAGGTCTGTTCAATGCTGGTCCGACCAATCTGATTCCACGCTTCAAGATTGCTTCGATCACATGGACTGGGATATGTTCCGGATAGCCTCAGACAACAACATTGATATATACACTGATTCGATGAGCGAGTTTATTAGCAAGTGCATCGGTGATGTTGTACCCACGGTGACTATTAAAACCTTCCCCAACCAGAAACCATAGATTGATGGCAGCATTCGCACAAAACTGAAAGCGCGAACCACTGCTTTTATCATGGCAAGGCGACCGGAAACATGACCGAATACAAACAGCGTAGCTATTCCCTCCGCAAGGCAGTCAAACAAGCTAAGCGTCAGTATAGAGACAAAGTAGAGTCGCAATTCAACAGCTCAGACACGAGACGTATGTGGCAGGGTCTACAGTCAATCACGGATTACAAAAAGAAAACCAGCTCCATCGCGAACACCGACGTCTTGCTCCCAGACAAACTAAACACCTTCTTTGCTCGCTTTGAGGACAATACAGTGCCACTGACATGGCCCGCTACCAAAACCTGCGGGCTCTCCTTCACCGCAGCCAACGTAAGTAAAACATTTAAATGTGTTAACCCTCGCAAGGCTGCCGGCCCAGACGGCATCCCTAGCTGCATCCTCAGAGCATGCGCAGACCAGCTGACTGGTGTGTTTACAGACATATTCAATAAATCCCTATCCCAGTCTGCTGTTCCCACATGTTTCAACAGGGCCACCATTGTTCCTGTTCCCAAGAAAGCTAAGGTAACTGAGCTAAACGACTATCGCCCCGTAGCACTCACTTCCGTCATCATGAAGTGCTTTGAGAGACTAGTCAAGGATCATATCACCTCCACCCTACCTGACACTCTAGACCCACTCCAATTTGCTTACCACCCCAATAGGTCCACAGACGACGCAATCGCAATCACACTGCACACTGCCCTAACCCATCTGGACAAGAGGAATACCTATGTAAGAATGCTGTTCATCGATTACAGCTCAGCATTTAACACCATAGTACCCTCCAAACTCGTCATCAAGCTCGAGACCCTGGGTCTCGACCCCGCCCTGTGCAACTGGGTCCTGGACTTTCTGACGGGCCGCCCCCAGGTGGTGAGGGTAGCAAACAACATCTCCACCCCGCTGATCCACAACACTGGGCCCCTACAAGGGTGCGTTCTCGGCCCTCTCCTGTACTCCCTGTTCACCCATGACTGCGTGGCCATGCACGCCTCCAACTCAATCATCAAGTTTGCAGATGACACGACAGTGGTAGGCTTGATTATCAACAACGACGAGACGGCCTACAGGGAGGAGGAGTGTGGTGTCAGGAAAATAACCTCACACTCAATGTCAACAAAACAAAGGAGATGATTGTGGACTTCAGGAAACAGCAGAGGGAGCACCCCCCTATCCACATCGACGGGACAGCAGTGGAGAAGGTGGAAAGTTTTAAGTTCCTCGGCGTACACATCACGGACAAACTGAAATGGTCCACCCACACAGACAACAACCTCAGGAGGCTGAAGAAATGTGGCTTGTCACCGAAAACACTCACAAACTTTTACAGATGCACAATCGAGAGCATCCTGTCGGGCTGTATCACCGCCTGGTACGGCAACTGCTCTGCCCACAACCGTAAGGCTCTCCAGAGGGTAGTGAGGTTTGCACAACGCATCACTGGGGGCAAACTACCTGCCCTCCAGGACACCTACACCACCCGATGTCACAGGAAGACCAAAAAGATCATCAAGGACAATAACCACCCGAGCCACTGCCTGTTCACCCCGCTATCATCCAGAAGGTGAGGTCAGTACAGGTGCATCAAAGCTGGGACCGAGAGACTGAAAAACAGCTTCTATCTCAAGGCCATCAGACTGTTAAACAAACATCACTAACATTGAGTGGCTGCTGCCAACATACTGACTCAAATCTCTGGCCACTTTAATAATAAAAAATTGGATGTAATAAATGTATCACTAGTCACTTTAAACAATGCCACTTTATATAATGTTTACATGCCCTACATTACTCATCTCATATGTATATACTGTACTCTATACCGTCTACTGTATCATGTCTATGCCACACAGCCATCGCTCATCCATATATTTATATGTACATATTCTTATTCATTCCTTTCCTTGTATCTCCCGGGTGGCGCAGTGGTCTAGGGCACTGCATCGCAGTGCTAGCTGCGCCACCAGAGTCTCTGGGTTCACGCCCAGGCTCTGTCGCAGCCGGCCGCAACCGGGAGGTCTGTGGGGCGACGCACAATTGGCATAGCGTCGTCCGGGTTAGGGAGGGTTTGGCCGGTAGGGATATCCTTGTCTCAGTATGTAAATGTAATAAAATGTATGCACTCTACTGTAAGTCGCTCTGGATAAGAGCGTCTGCTAAATGACTAAAATGTAAAATGTAAAATGTTTACACTTGTGTGTATTAGGTAGTTGTTGTGAAATTGTTAGATTACTTGTTAGATATTACTGCACGGTCGGAACTAGAAGCACAAGCATTTCGCTACAATCGCATTGACCTCTGCTAACCATGTTTATGTGACCAATAACATTTGATTTGATACTGTGTACTTCTGAATGATGAAACGTGGATGGATCCAGATCCACTGAGAGAGACAGATGGGGAAATCTGATGCAACGTCATTTATGGCTGGGTTCCAACTAGACTTAAATGGTCTTTCCTTGTCTCTTTTCCTTCCGTGACCACTCGTTTGAGAACACTTGTCCAGATCCATAAAGGCTATCTATCTAGGTACAATGGCGGAAGTGGAAACCTATCCAGTCCTACCGTCTTGTGCTCACAAAGGGAAGGAAACAAAGAAAGGTGGCTAGCTTCGGGAATAAGAAGGGTTGTTCGAGATCGAATCCTGGGTCAGCCGTACAGGTATGGTCTCCATGACAATAACATTCCAATGCCAACATGGCACCCATTCCATAAACAGTTTGCTCACCTCTGTAGGCTATATGAATGGCTGCATGTTGTAACACTTAGAGACATGACTATCATGACTGTTGATCTACCCTGTCTGTAAGTTGGTCTTCTGAGACCAGGGCAGCTCTGCTAGCAGTTTACTGAAGGTCCAGTCAGCCTCCTCTGGTGGTAGCAACCCAGGGATCAGCCTCCTCTGGTGGTAGCAACCCAGGGATCAGCCTCCTCTGGTGGTAGCAACCCAGGGATCAGCCTCCTCTGGTGGTAGCAACCCAGGGATCAGCCTCAGTCTGGGGGGAGTAGAGGATTGCAGTTTAAACGGGTAGAAGGCAGATCGTTGAAGGGGGAAGCCGTTTAAACGGGTAGAAGGCAGATCGTTGAAGGGGGAAGCCGTTTAAATGGGTAGAAGGCAGATCGTTGAAGGGGGAAGCCGTTTAAACGGGTAGAAGGCAGATCGTTGAAGGGGGAAGCCGTTTAAACGGGTAGAAGGCAGATCGTTGAAGGGGGAAGCCGTTTAAACGGGTAGAAGGCAGATCGTTGAAGGGGGAAGCCGTTTAAACGGGTAGAAGGCAGATCGTTGAAGGGGGAAGCCGTTTAAACGGGTAGAAGGCAGATCGTTGAAGGGGGAAGCCGTTTAAACGGGTAGAAGGCAGATCGTTGAAGGGGGAAGCCGTTTAAACGGGTAGAAGGCAGATCGTTTGAAGGGGGAAGCCGTTTAAACGGGTAGAAGGCAGATCGTTGAAGGGGGAAGCCGTTTAAACGGGTAGAAGGCAGATCGTTGAAGGGGGAAGCCGTTTAAACGGGTAGAAGGCAGATTTGGATGTCATTTCTATTGGACCTCCTTATGCATTAGATTCGATTTTTCTTTTCAATTCCATTTAACAGATGCTTATCTCCAAAGCAAGGGCACACATTTTAGTATTGTGATCAGAGTTGGGCTCAATTTGGAATTTCTGAATCTAATTCAATTCAAACAATTAATTTGAATTAGCCACACCTCACAGGAAGTAGAATTTAATTTGAAGCAATTCAACTGAGTGGTGAAAAATGAAAGCCTCATTCATTTGACAAATCTTTTGATATAATGATATGCTACTTATTCATGCAAAGAATACACATACCATTTCAAATATTAATTTGATAATACCTCAAAAGACGTCACACAGTATTTTTCTTTGTCAAGAGATGGGCCAACAAACTGTTAAATAGCCATTACTAGCCGGCTACCACCCGGTTACTCAATCCTGCACCTTAGAGGCTGCTGCCCTATATACATAGAGATGGAATCACTGGTCACTTTAATAATGTTACACTAGTCACTTTAATAATGTTACACTAGTCACTTTAATAATGTTACACTAGTCACTTTAATAATGTTACACTAGTCACTTTAATAATGTTTACATACTGCTTTACTCATTTCATATGTACATATGAAGTCGGAATTTCACATACACTTAGGTTGGAGTCATTAAAATTCGTTTTTCAACAACTCCACAAATTTCCTGTTAACAAACTATAGTTTTGGCAAGTCGGTTAGGACATCTACTTTGTGCATGACACAAGTAATTTTTCCAACAATTGTTTACAGACAGATTATTTCACATATAATTCACTGTATCACAATTCCAGTGGGTCAGAAGTTTACATACACTAAGTTGACTGTGCCTTTAAACAGCTTGGAAAATTGCAGAAAATTATGTCATGGCTTTAGAAGCTTCTGATAGGCTGAATGACATCATTTGGAGTCAATTGGAGGTGTACCTGTGGATGTATTTCAAGGCCTACCTTCAAACTCTGTGACTCTTTGCTTGACATCATGGGAAAATCAAAAGAAATCAGCCAAGACCTCAGAAAAAAAATTGTAGACCTCCACAAGTCTGGGTCATCCTTGGGAGCAATTTCCAAATGCCTGAAAGTACCACGTTAATCTGTACAAACAATAGTACGCAAGTATAAACACCATGGGACCATGCAGCCGTCATACTGCTATGGAAGGAGACGCGTTCTGTCTCCTAGAGATGAACGTACTTTGGTGCAAAAAGTGCAAATCAATCCCAGAAAATGAAAGGACCTTGTGAAGATGCTGGAGGAAACCGGTACAAAAGGATCAATATTCACAGTAAAACGAGTACTATAGCGACATAACTGAAAGGCCGCTCAGCAAGAAAGAAGCCACTGCTCCATAAAAAAAGCCAAACTATGTTTTGCAACTGCACATGGAGACAAAGATTGTACTTTTTTGAGAAATGTCCTCTGGTCTGATAAAACAAAAATAGAACTGTTTGGCCATAATGACCATCGTTATGTTTGGAGAAAAAAGGGGGAGGCTTGCAAGCCGAAGAACACCATCCCAACCGTGAAGCACGGCGGTGGCAGCATCATGTTGTGGGGACGCTTTTCTGCAGGAGGGACTGGTGCACTTCACAAAATAGATGGCATTATGAGGCAGGAAAATTATGTGGATGTATTGAAGCAACATCTCAAGACATCAGTTAGGAAGTTAAAGCATGGTCGCAAATGGGTCTTCCAAATGGACGATGACCCCAAACATACTTCCAAAGTTGTAGCAAAATGGCTTAAGGACAACAAAGTCAAGGTATTGGAGTGGCCATCACACAGCCCTGACCTCAATCCTATAGAACATTTGTTGGCAGAAATGAAAAAGCGTGTGCGAGCAAGGAGGCCTACAAACCTGACTCAGTTACACCAGCTCTGTCAGGAGGAATGGGCCAAAATTCACCCAACTCATTGTGGAAAGCTTGTGGAAGGCTACCCAAAACGTTTGACCCAAGTCAAACAATTTAAAGGCAATGCTACCAAATACAAATTGAGTGTATGTAAACTTCTGACCCACTGGGAATGTGACGAAATAAATAAAAGCTGAAATAAATCATTCTCTCTACTATTATTCTGACATTTCACATTCTTAAAATGAAGTGGTGATCCTAACTGACCTAAGACAGGGAATTGTTACTAGGATTAAATATCAGGAATTGTGAAATACTGAGTTAAATGTATTTGGCTAAGGTGTATGTAAACTTCCGACTTCAACTGTATTCTATACTATCTATATTTTAGTCAATGCCACTCCGACGTTGCTCATCCTAATATTTATATATTTTGAAATTCCATTATTTTACTTTTAGATTAGTGTGTATTGTTGTGAATTGTTAGATATTACTGCACTGTTGGAGCTAGGAACACAAGCATTTCGCTACACCCGCAATAACATCTGCTAAATATGTGTAAGTGACCAATACAATTTGATTTGTATGTTAGATTCCCTTCCATACTGCAGTGTTTGATCTAATGCATTCTGGGAAATGTATTTTTCTGATATTTAAAAACATTAAGAGAATTATGAATTATTACAGACAACCCACAACATGATCTTAGAGTATTTCCAGACCACTATAATTATTTCAAATTTAGTTTTTTAAATTTTAGTTGTACACATAAAAATGTTTCAACCTTATGCTACATATTATTGGTAACCATACATGATGTCAAAATAAACATTACTATGGGGATGTGTAGAATAAATAATCCATTATAATTGTATTGAATTTAATTTAATTAAAATTCCTTTATTTAAAATGAAATTCAAATTCTGCTTCCACCCGGGTGAGGCCAATTGAAACACGAACCCTGATTGTGACCCTTGTAGGAATTAAACCCAGGGCCCATTTCCACAAAGCATCTCTGAGTAGGAGTGCTGATCTAGCATCTGTCCATATAATCTTATTCGTTATGATTTAAAAAGATAAACTGATTCTAGATCAGCACTCATCTGAGATGCTTTGTGGATATGGGCTCTGGACCCTACTCATACCAACTAAGCAACCCAAGACCACTCAGTTTAGAACTCACCTGGACACTCCTGATGGGCCATGGCTGATCTTCCTGTGTAAAGAGTAGTTTTTTAAAATTCCATTTGACATAGTAGTCAAAACGATCAGTGAGTGATTTTTCATTTGGATTGTTTTAATGATATGGGTGAGAAGAGAGAGTTGTTCGATCCAAGTAACTCACTCTATCCCCTTCTCTGTAGGGATATCTCTAAATGGCTGAGCAGCGGTGAAGGAAAGAGAAGATCGGAGAGGAGAGAGAGAACGACACCTTATACTCAAGAACTTCCTTCTTTTGGAAAACATCTATTACTCATCGGATTCAGTCAAATACTTATTCATTTTACCTTAGAAGGCTGTTGATTTTTATTTAATTTAATTTCACCTTTATTTAACCAGGTAGGCCAGTTGAGAACAAGTTCTCATTTACAACTGCGACCTGGCCAAAATAAAGCAAAGCAGTGCGACAAAAACAACAACACAGAGTTACACATGGGATAAACAAACGTACAGTCAATAACACAATAGAAAAAAATCTGTATACAGTGTGTGCAAATGAAGTAAGGAGGTAAGGAAATAAATACTGGCCAAGTAATTACAATTTAGCAATTTACACTGGAGTGATATATGTGCAGACGAGGATGTGCAAGTAGAAATACTGGTGTGCAAAAGAACAGAAAAACAAAAACGGGGATGAGGTAGGTAGTTGGTTGGATGGGCTATTTACAGATGGGCTGTGTACAGCAGCAGCGATCGGTAAGCTGCTCTGACAGCTGGTGCTTAAAGTTAGTGAGGGAAATATAAGTCTCCAGCTTCAGTGATTTTTGTAATTCGTTCAAGTCATTGGCAGCAGAGAACTGGAAGGAAAGGCGGTGTTGGCTTTGGGGATGACCAGTGAAATATACCTGCTGGAGCGCGTGCTACGGGTGGGTGTTGCTATGGTGACCAGTGAGCTGAGATAAGGCGGAGCTATACCTAGCAAAGACTTATAGATGACCTGGAGCCAGCGGGTTTGGCAACGAATATGTAGCGAGGACCAGCCAACGAGAGCATACAGGTCGCAGTGGTGGGTGGTATATGGGGCTTTGGTGACAAAACGGATGGCACTGTGATAGACAGCATCCAATTTGTTGAGTAGAGTGTTGGAGGCTATTTTGTAAATGACATCGCCGAAGTCAAGGATCAGTAGGATAGTCAGTTTTACGAGGGTATGTTTGGCAGCATGAGTGAAGGAGTCTTTGTTGCGAAATAGGAAGCCGATTCTAGATTTAACTTTGGATTGGAGATGCTTAATGTGAGACTGGAAGGAGAGTTTACAGTCTAGCCAGACACCTAGGTATTTATAGTTGTCCACATATTCTTAGTCAGAACCGTCAGAGTAGTGATGCTACTCAGGCGGGTGCAGGCAGCGATCGGTTGAAGAGCATGCATTTAGTTTTACTAGCATTTAAGAGCAGTTGGAGGCCACGGAAGGAGTGTTGTATGGCGTTGAAGCTCGTTTGGAGGTTTGTTAACACAGTGTCCAAAGAAGGGCCAGATGTATACAGAATGGTGTTGTCTGCGTAGAGGTGGATCAAAGAATCACCCGCAGCAAGAGTGACATCGTTGATATATACAGAGAAAAGAGTCTGCCCGAGAATTGAACCTTGTGGCACCCCCATAGAGACTGCCAGAGGTCCAGACAACAGTCCCTCCGATTTGACACACTGAACTCTATCTGAGAAGTCGTTACTGAACCAGGTGAGGCAGTCATTTGAGAAACCAAGGCTGTTCAGTCTGCCGATAAGAATGAGGTGATTGACAGAGTCGAAAGCCTTGGCCAGTTTGATGAAGACAGCTGCACAGTACTGTCTTTTATCGATGGCGGTTATGATATCGTTTTGGACCTTGAGCGTGGCTGAGGTGCCCCCGTGACCAGCTCGGAAACCAGATTGCATAGCGGAGAAGGTACGGTGGGATTCGAAATGGTCGGTGATCTGTTTGTTTACTTGGCTTTCGAAGACTTTAGAAAGGCAGGGCAGGATGGATATAGGTCTTTAATTAACAGTTTGGGTCTAGAGTGTCTCCCCCTTTGAAGAGGGGGATGACCACGGCCGCTTTCCAATCTTTAGGAATCTCAGACGATACGAAAGAGAGGTTGAACAGACTAGTAATAGGGGTTGCAACAATGACGGCGGATAATTTTAGGAAGAGAGGGTCCAGATTGTCTAGCCCAGCTGATTTGTAGGGATCCAGATTTTGCAGCTCTTTCAGAACATCAGCTGTCTGGATTTGGGTGAAGGAGAAGAGGGGGGGGGGGGCTTGGGCCAGTTGCTGCGGGGGGTGCAGAGCTGTTGGCCGGGGTTGGGGTAGCCAGGTGGAAAGCATGGCCAGCCGTAGAGAAATGCTTATTGAAATTCTCGATTATCGTGGATTTATCAGTGGTGACAGTGTTTCCTATCCTCAGTGCAGTGGGCAGCTGGGAGGAGGTACTCTTATTCTCCATGAACTTTACAGTGTCCCAGAACCTTTTGGGACATTAGTGCTACAGGATGCAAATTTCTGTTTGAAAAAGCTAGCCTTTGCTTTCCTAACTGACTGTGTATATTGGTTCCTGACTTCCCTGAAAAGTTGCATATCGCGGGGACCATTCGATGCTAGTGCAGTAGACCACAGGATGTTTTTGTGCTGGTCAAGGGCAGTCAAGTCCAGAGTGAACCAAGAGCTGTATCTGTTCTTAGTTCTACATTTTTTGAAAGGGGCATGCTTATTTAAGTTGGTGAGGAAAGCACTTTTAAAAAACAACCAGGCATCCTCTACTGACGGGATGAGGTCAATATCCTTCCAGGATACCCGGGCCAGGTTGAGTAGAAAGGCCTGCTCGCATAAGTGTTTTAGGGAGCGTTTGACAGTGATGAGGGGTGGTTGTTTGACCACGGACCTATAACGGACGCAGGCAATGAGGCAGTGATCGCTGAGATCCTGTTTGAAAACAGCAGAGGTGTATTTAGAGGGCAAATTGGTCAGGATGATATCTATGAGGGTGCCCATGTTTACGGATTTGGGGTTGTACCTGGTAGGTTCCTTGATAATTTGTGTGAGATTGTGGGCATATAGCTTAGATTGTAGGATGGCCGGGGTGTTAAGCATATCCCATTTTAGGTCACCTAGCAGTACGAACTCTGACGATAGATGGGGGGCAATCAATTCACATATGGTGTCCAGGGCCCAACTGGGAGCTGAGGGGGGTCTATAGCAAGCGGCAACAGTGAGAGACTTATTTCTGGACATGGATTTAAAAAAAAGCAGAAGCTCGAACTTTTTGGGCATAGACCTGGATAGTATGACAGAACTCTGCAGGCTATCTCTACAGTAGATTGCAATTCCGCCCCCTTTAGCAGTTCTGTCTTGACGGAAAATTATGTAATTGGGGATGGAAATTTCAGAATTTTTGGTGGCCTTCCTAAGCCAGGATTCAGACACAGCTAGGACACCAGGGTTGGCGGAGTGTGCTAAAGCAGTGAATAAAGCAAACTTACGGAGGCTTCTAATGTTAACATGCATGAACCCAAGGCTTTTACGGTTGCAGAAGTCAACAAATGAGAGCGCCTGGGGACACGCAGGGCCTGGGTTAACCTCTACATCACCAGAGGAGGAGTAGGATAAGGGTACGGATAAAGGCTATAAGAACTGCTCGTCTAGCGCGTCGGGAACAGAAAATAAAAGGAGCAGATTTCTGGGTGTGGTAGGATAGATTCAAGGCATAGTGTATGGTATGGTAGGGTGCGAGTACAGTGAGGGTAAACCTAGGCGTTGAGTGACGATGAGAGAGGTTGATACTCAAACATCTGCTGTTCCACTCCCCTCGCTGCAGGTGGTGGATTGGCACTTGGTTTCACAACACTGCTGTTGGGAACTGCTCCTACGAAAGAAAATGTATAATTATGCCTCCATATGACTATTTCAAAACAATCATATTACCATGGATAGAACTTTCATTAACATTTGGGCTTGTATTCACAAAGCGTCTCAGAACAGGAGTACTGATTTAGGATCTGCCCCCCCCTGTCAAAATAATCATATTAATTATTATCTGAAAGGTAAAACTGATCCTAGATCAGAATATTTTTGAAACGCTTTGTGAATATGGGCCCTGGTTTAATTTAGTCAGTGTAGCAGGGACCTGTTGAAAGTGGTTGTTTGGGCAGTGGTTTGGCCCACGAACCCTGGAATGCTGACGTTTATCACCTCTGGTTGAGGACCACGATTAGAGGTCCCAAGAGGGTTGAAACCAATCTGAAACAAGCAGTCAGTCACTTTTTTAGCTTGCATATACCCCCACCCAGAGGTCAACTTTGTGTAACAACATCAAACTGCAAGTTCTCTGAAGCTAGCAAGCTGGTTGTTTAAATGTATTTGGACAGAGATCATTCTGTTCCAAGAACACAGTTTAGAATAAAAATGCATTGAATAAATTGCATTATTTTATCAGCTACCTACAAGTTAACTAGCTAGGACTTAGTAGGAAAACACAAATATTTTTATAACTAAAATAGACCACAGACAGTCGTTTCCAATGGGAACAAGCAAAGAGGTGGGCAGAGCCAAGCACAAGCTAGCGAGATCCTATTGGCGCGTTCTAATAAATATTAGAAAGTGAAGTGCGTGTGCAATAACTCAATTCGCCTTTGCACTCCATCTAAACAACGCATTTAAAAAAAAACTTTGACAAAGTCTAAAAAAAACTTTTTACAATCTGTTCTGCACAGATTCTAGTTTTGGGAACAGAACACTGTTTTGAGATCAAATGTTTCATTGATGAGAATATGTGCAGACTGTCGGCCAAAATCCATCTCGTTCCATCTTCTCCCACTGTCCGCCAATGGGCTTCGTCATGTAAACGCCAAGCGGATGCTTCACATTTACACGTCCAGTGAAATATCTGTCTCATTGTGACACAAATAGCATGGTGGCTTGTTAGCATGTTTAGCTAGCTACTTAGCTACTAACTTGCAGCTTGAGTAAAATGTATCACTAGATTCGAACATGGTCTATGAAGGTCTCCAAACATATTTTGGTTAAATTAAATATAACTTTCTTGCTTGTTTGTTACGTACCAAATGTATTAGAGAAAAGTAAAAGCTGGCTAGCTAAATAGCAGCTCTGTCATGTGTTACTTGAAATAAGTCCCCCTGGAACATCAACTAAATTCATGGTTCCCATTTACTTATTTTGCAGTCCTCAAACAGTCCAACAATTTTACAGTGTAGTCCCAAAATAATGTTATCTATTTAAAGCCATAAATGTCATATCATAAATAACAAATAGTCAGAATGTGACATTGTGAGGCTGTCTCGGTTTGGTTCATATGTCCATCAAATATGTCTCTATTCTATCCACAGAGCTCAGGTATCACTGAGCTCTTTGACTTTGATGGGAGGTGACCAAGAACCGGATGGTCACTCTGACAGAGCTCTAGAGTTTCTCAGTGGAGATTGTAGAACCTTCCAGAAGGACAACCATCTCTGCAGCACTTCACCAATCAGGCCTTTGTCGTAGAGTGGCCAGATCGAAGCCACTCCTCAGTAAAAGGCATATAACAGCCCACTTGGAGTTTGCCAAAAGGCACCTAAAGACTCTCAGACCATGAGAAATAAGATTCTCTGTTCTGATGAAACCAAGATTGAACTCTTTGGCCTGAATGCCAAGCGTCACATCTGGAGGAAACCTGGCACCATCCCTATGGTGAAGCATAGTGGTGGCAGCATGGTGTGGGGATGTTTTTCAGCTGCAGGGACTGGGAGACTATTCAGGATCTAGGCAAAGATGAACGGAGTAAAGTACAGAGAGATCCTTGATGAAAACCTGCTCCAGAGCGTTCAGGACCTCAAACCGTGGTGAAAATTAATCTTCCAATAGGACAACGACCCTAAGCACACAATCAAGACAACGCACGATTGGCTTCGGGAACACTCTGAATGTCCTTGAGTGACTCAGCCAGAGCCCGGACTTGAACCCGATCAAACATATCTGGAGAGACCTGAAAATAGCTGTGCTGCCACACTCCCCATCCAACCTGACAGAGCTTGAGAGGATCTGCAGAGAAGAATGGGAGAAACTCCCCCGATACAGGAGTGCCAAGCTTGTAGCTAACATTTCTAAAAACGTGTTTTTGCTTAGTCATTATGGGGTATTGTGTGTAGATTGATGAGGGGTAAAAAACGATTTAATCAATTTTAGAATAAGGCTGTAATGTAACAAAAATGTGGGAAAAGTCAAAGGGTCTGTACATGGGTAGGCTACAAAGACCTACTAAACAATAGCTTGGCAGCTAAAATAAAAGCTTTATATGAATATTCAGAAAAATATTGAGCCCCAAAAAAATTCTGTTTGTGGAAGCTTACATGGAAAGGCTTTCTTCAAATTTTCATAAAATGTATTTCATATTATTTATTAGGGGTTCACAGCAACGCTATTGTTCTTAGAATATTTATTTTTCCTTGCCATGGTCCAAAAACTCAAGCATAGATTGGTAACGTTTTTCTAAAGTTGGCACAAGGAAACTTGAGGCCAAGAGTAACTTGGTCAAAAATAATGGCGCCGATTGGCCTGTAGGTGGCGCTGTTCATAAGAAGTCACACTAAAACCCTCATATCCGCTGTGCATCGTCTGAGTTCGAACTTTGTATGTAGCTGTTCTTCCTCGCTGAACAAATTAGCTTCAAGGACCCCTGAGGTTTTTGTCAAGATCGATTTTCCTTCATCTTGGAAATGTTGGAAAACCTTTTGAAATACATAATCTCTCCAAAAAAATGTAGGCCAATCTCTTAACTTAGTTTGAGGAAAGCTAAGGGGATTGGTTATGAGATGGCTGAGTTATTTATAAATCAGGAAATCCGATTTTACGTGCCCATTTAAATCTTTTGTAAATCCACTTCACAGTGGCGTATGAAACTTGGGAAGGTCTTAACATGATGAACCATGTTAAGTTTGGCATTGGCATCTTAAAGAATAAGGAAACTAACAATTCATTTTTTTTGACCATGTATTGCTAATACTAAAAATAATAATTAAAAAATCTTCTGATTTTAGAACAAAAAGGCTTCTCAACAGTTTCTACCCCAGCTAATAAGACTCCTGAACAGGTAATCAAATGGCTACCCAGACTATTTGCATTGTGTGCCCCCCCCTAACCTCTCTTTTACGCTGCTCCTACTCTCTGTTTATCATATATGCATAGTCACTTTAACTATACATTCATGTACATACTACCTCAATTGGCCCGACCAACCAGTGCTCCAGCACATTGGCTAACCGGGCTATCTGCATTGTGTCCCGCCACCCACCACCCGCCAACCCCTCTTTTACGCTACTGCTACTCTCTGTTCATCATTACCTCAATCAGCCTGACTAACCGGTGTCTGTATGTAGCCTCGCTACTTTTATAGCCTCGCTACTGTTATTTTTCACTCTTTTTACTGTTGTTTTTATTTCGTTACTTATCTGTTGTTCACCTAATACCATTTTTGCACTATTGGTAAGTAAGCATTTCACTGTAAGGTCTACTACACCTGTTGTATTCAGTGCACGTGACAAATACATTTTGATTTGATTTGATGGACTACAAGTCAGATTCACTCCAAATGTTGTCTTTGGACACATCACATACAGAGTTTGAGAAAATAATGTTGACTTCAAAAATCTTCTCATGAACCATATGACCGAATTTCACCAACTTTGTAATGTAGGCGGCCCATGGTACATTTCTTAACTTAGCTAAGGGATCGGTAAAAAAGATGGCCGTAAATCCACAGTTGCCTAGGAACTTGAAACTTGTAGTCTAAAATAAACCCCACTAAATCTGGGATTTTTACGCTGCTTCTACTCTCTGTTATTATCTATGCATAGTCACTTTAACAACTCTACCTACATGTGCATATTACCTCAATTACCTCAACTAACCGGTGCCCCCACACATTGACTCTGTACCGGTGCCCCCTGTATATAGCCTCCACATTGACTCTGTACTGGTACCCCCTGTATATAGTCTCCACATTGACTCTGTACTGGTACCCCTGTATATAGTCTCCACATTGACTCTGTATCAGTACCCCCTGTATATAGTCTCCACATTGACTCTGTACTGGTACCCCCTGTATATAGTCTCCACATTGACTCTGTACTGGTACCCCTGTATATAGTCTCCACATTGACTCTGTACTGGTACCCCCTGTATATAGTCTCCACATTGACTCTGTACTGGTACCCCCTGTATATAGTCTCCACATTGACTCTGTACTGGTACCCCTGTATATAGTCTCCACATTGACTCTGTACTGGTACCCCCTGTATATAGTCTCCACATTGACTCTGTACTGGTACCCCCTGTATATAGTCTCCACATTGACTCTGTACTGGTACCCCTGTATATAGTCTCCACATTGACTCTGTATCATTACCCCCTGTATATAGCCTCCACATTGACTCTGTACTGGTACCCCCTGTATATAGTCTCCACATTGACTCTGTACTGGTACCCCTGTATATAGCCTCCACATTGACTCTGTACTGGTACCCCTGTATATAGTCTCCACATTGACTCTGTATCAGTACCCCCTGTATATAGCCTCACCATTGTTGTTTTACTGCTGCTCTTTAATTATTTGTTACTTTTATTTATATATTTTTTTGTTGGTATTTTTCTTAAACTGTATTGTTGGTTAAGGGCTTGTAAGTAAGCATTTCACTGTAAGATCTACACCTGCTGTATTAGGACCATGTGACGAATACAATTTGATATCTCTAAAAACAAGGAAACTATTAACAACTAATTTGTTGCATATGTAACGCTAAAGCTCAAATATCATCCGTAATCATCTTCTCCTCATGAACCATAGGTCAGATTCACTCAAGATTTTGTATTTAGGAACATTACATCAGTCTTAATCATTTACACAAACAGATTTCGACAAAAGGAAGTCCCGGGATTCAAAGTTGACCACAATATACCAATACACTAACGCTGAAAATATTTAAACCATTAGTCCAATTGACCCCAGAATTGGTATATAAACTCAATAGGTTAAGAAATGACTTTAAGCATGATTACCTGCTGCATTCAAAGATGACAGCACTAGACTAAACTTCACTTGCGTCATCCTTGTGGTATTGAGAGATTATTAACATGGTAATGCTTTCACTGATTGCGCATAAATGAATTGACTGCTTGCTTTGTTATCCAACCGATCTTGTGTTAATTTCGTTCATCCTGTGAACACCGTTCGTTGCCGCTCGCAGCTACGTATATATATATATTTTTTACATGTACATCACTAAGTCTAATGGAAACTGATTTACCAAATGACAAGGACAACAAAAACATATGGACTCTAATATTTCTACTAACTGTGTTATTTAATTTGTACTCTTTATGTTTTATTGTGTTGACTCATTCATTGTAAATTGTCTAAGCAATAAAAAGGGGGACCACCACACAAACATCAGGCATGGCAAGGTTATTGAAATATTATTGAAATGTTATTAAAATGCTCAGAACGTCAACTGACTTTTTAATAGTTGATATCCCTACCCCCTTTATGAAATACTTTTGGGTAAGGAAAGTTAATCTGGCCACAAATCCTACTGGTCTCTGGCTTATTATTTATATTTTACTGGAGGTGTCCATTAAATGAAAATAGTTCTGGGAACATCTTCCCTCTCAGAGTCAGGAAGTACCACCTGACCCCAAAACTCATTGCCCTCCATGTTTTTCCTTTGTTCCTCTTTCTTCTGCTCCTTGTATTTCTGCCTCTCTTATTTTTCTGATTATTCTCTATCCTCTTCTCCTCCTCCATCTTCCTATCTCGTCCTCATCTTATCCAACATCATTATCACATCTCTTTCTCGCTTATACTTTCTCTCCCCTACCTTCAATCTTTTCATCAACTTATTTATTTTTCAACTTTACCTCCTCTCCTCTCCTGCCCTGCCCTCCTCTCATCTCCTCTCCCATCCCCTCCAACCTTTGATCTCTTTCATCAACTTATTTATTTTTCAACTGTCACTCCTCTCTCCCCCTCTCTCTTGTTTTCTCCTTCATTCTCTTCCACTCATTTCTCTTGTTCTTCCTTCCTAATTTCCTCTTTCAGCTTCTCTTCCTTCAGCTCATTTTCCTTTATCAATAGTAATGACTCTCTCCTCACTCATTACATTACAAATGTCATATTATGTATATATACAGTGTTGTAACGATGTACAAATAGTTAAAGTACAAAAGGGAAAATAAATAAGCATAAATATGGGTTGTATTTACTACCAGTTCTTCACTGGTTGACCTTTTTTTGTTGCAACAGGTCACAAATCTTGCTGCGGTGATGGCACCTGGTAGATATGGGAGTTTATCAAAATTGGGTTTGTTTTCGAAATCTTTGTGGATCTGTGTAATCTGAGGGAAATATGTGTCTCTAATATGGTCATACATTGGGCAGGAGGTTAGGAAGTGCAGCTCAGTTTCCACCTCATTTTGTGGGCAGTGTGCACATAGTCTGTCTTCTCTTGAGAGCCATGTCTGCCTACAGCGACCTTTCTCAATAGCAAGGCTATGCTCACTGAGTCTGTACATAGTCAAAGCTTTCTTTAAGTTTGGGTCAGTCACAGTGGTCAGGTATTCTGCCACTGTGTACTCTCTGTTTAGGGCCAAATAACATTCTAGTTTGCTCTGTTTTTTTTGTTAATTCTTTCCAATCTGTCAAGTAATCATATTTTTGTTTTCTCGTGATTTGGTTGGGTCTAATTGTGTTGCTGTCCTGGGGCTCTGTGGGGTGTGTTTGTGAACAGAGCCCCAGGACCAGCTTGCTCCAGGTTCATCTCTCTGTAGGTGATGGCTTTGTTATGGAAGGTTTGGGAATCACTTCCTTTTAGGTGGTTGTAGAATTTAACGGCTCTTTTCTGGATTTTGATAATTAGCGGCTATTGGCCTAATTCTGCTCTGCATGCATTATTTGGTGTTCTACATTGTACACGGAGAATATTTTTGCAGAAATCTGCAAAATTCTCTCTCTCGCTCTCTCTCTCCCCCCCTCTCTTCTCTCTGTCCCCCCTCTTTCTCCTCTCTTTCCCCCTCTCTCTCTCTCTCCTCTCTTTCCCCCCTCTTTCTCTTCCCCCTCTCTCCTCTATCCCCCCTCTCTCTCGCTCCTCTCTTTCCCACCCCTCCTCTCTCCTCTCTTTCCCCCCCTCTCCCCCCCTCCCTCCTCTCTTTCCCCCCCTCTCCCTTCTCTCTTGCACCCCCCTCCTCTCTCTTGCTCTGATGTCCTCGTACCAGGTTATGCGCTCTGTCTATCTTCCTCTCTTTTTTGTCAAGCTGTTCTCTGACTTTTATTCTGACATTGATTAGGCTTTCTCTCCTCTGCTCCCTCTCCATCTCAGCCTTCCCTCGTTTCCCTCAATTTTTCACTTTCCTCAGATCATCTGGCCCTCTACTTCTCTCTAATTCTCCTTCTCTAATTCATCCTCCTGTTCTCACTTCCCCTCTCTGAGCCTCCAGACTCCTCTCTTTCTTTGACCTGAAGTCCAAAACTGACTTCCTCTCACCTGATGGGTTGAATGATTGAATTGATTAAACGCCATATCTGTCCATGGCCTAAACCAGTAACATAATAGCAGTATACTGTAGGCTGTCTACAATTATTAGCTATCAATGTTTTCCTTTGTCTGTATACTGCAATTTTTTTGCTGCAAATGTGTACAAGATGAAATGAAACAAAGTAAATAAGTCTGCCTATAGGCCTACAAAAAAATTTAAAATAATATTAAGGGTCCAGTCACCTCTTCTGTTGCTCCCGCAACACAGCAGCCATTTTGAAGCCTGACTGAGTCCAGTAGCTTATAGATCTCTTCTCTCTGAGGTTGCTCCCTGATAAGGAACTCCTTCCGCAGCTCACTGAAGCGGGCCGCAATGCAGGCCTGAATCAGTTTGTCCTACATCCTATGGAGCTGCCTAAGTATGAAAGCCATAGAGATCCAATTAAATTACTAGAGGAGCTATGTCATAAACCCTCAAAGTGCCATAATGGGGTGAAAATAGCAGCCATCTTGGTCAAGGAGAGATCCAGAAACAGTGTAATTGGAATGAATGACAGTAGAGATTTCACTGATGCAGGAAAATAAAAGTAAAGTGTCATGTGATGTATCAGAAAGTGTGTAATGTAATTATAGTCAACCTAAAATATTGTCATATAATTATACAGTTTAAACAGCTTTTGCACCAATTTTCTGTATAAATAGCCTCTAAAATATATGTAAACAGACCATAAACGTCTCAGAATTGTTTTATTTTTGGGGGGGAAATCTGTGAGTGCTATTATATGATACATTATCAGTACCTGTGCATTCACAACTTGTCGTATCATCAACTGATTTGAGCCACTGTATAACTGTAGATTCACTGCATATTTTCAATCAAATGTATTTATAAAGCCCTTCTTACATCAGCTGATGTCACAAAGTGCTGTACAGAAACCCAGCCTAAAACACCAAACAGCAAGCAATGCATGTTTAGAAGCATGGTGGCTAGGAAAAACTCCCTAGAAAGGCCAGAACCTAGGAAGAAACCTAGAGAGGAACCAGGCTCTGAGGGGTGGCCAGTCCTCTTCTGGCTGTACCGTTCCATCTTTTCAAAGGATTGTTGGCATATTGACAGTTAATTTGAAAAATGAATGGAATCATTCCTCTAAAACTGGCTGGCAAGCTAGCTAACACACACAGTGCAGATACTGTTTTAAAACAATGAGCGTATCTTATCACAGCACTGGCAAGCCATGGTTGACCAACTCCCTGACTAACATGGCTGACCTTTGGACCTTCATAAGAAAGCTTGTGATCATTCTAGTATTCAAATTCCTCACTCATCCTGGATGGAGTCAACACAGGAGAACATACAGCAAACATTTATTCTCCACTAGAGAAATGAACAGTAGAATCATACATACAGGATCTGCTTGGTAATCCACACCCTAGCTTAGTTAGATTCCAAGCTTCATTGATAAAAATCGCAGTTATAGGAGCTTAAATGGGACAACTGAACATGTTATTTACCTGGGGTCGTGTTCAGCAGCATGTTATTTACCTGGGGTCGTGTTCAGCAGCATGTTATTTACCTGGGGTCGTGTTCAGCAGCATGTTATTTACCTGGGGTCGTGTTCAGCAGCATGTTATTTACCTGGGGTCGTGTTCAGCAGCATGTTATTTACCTGGGGTCGTGTTCAGCAGCATGTTATTTACCTGGGGTCGTGTTCAGCAGCATGTTATTTACCTGGGGTCGTGTTCAGCAGCATGTTATTTACCTGGGGTCGTGTTCAGCAGGATGTTATTTACCTGGGGTCGTGTTCAGCAGCATGTTTTTACCTGGGGTCGTGTTCAGCAGCATGTTTTTACCTGGGGTCGTGTTCAGCAGCATGTTATTACCTGGGTCGTGTTCAGCAGCATGTTATTTACCTGGGCCGTGTTCAGCAGCATGTTATTTACCTGGGGTCGTGTTCAGCAGCATGTTATTTACCTGGGGTCGTGTTCAGCAGCATGTTATTTACCTGGGGTCGTGTTCAGCAGCATGTTATTTACCTGGGTCGTGTTCAGCAGCATGTTATTTACCTGGGGTCGTGTTCAGCAGCATGTTATTTACCTGGGGTCGTGTTCAGCAGCATGTTATTTACCTGGGGTCGTGTTCAGCAGCATGTTATTTACCTGGGGTCGTGTTCAGCAGGATTTTTTAAAACAAAAATTAGTCTCTCTTGGACAAGTTCAGGTTGCACCTGTTTTTCTTTTTTTACAACTGAACATGACCCTGAATGGAAAAGGCTCAGACTTTCTAGTGGACCATTAGATGTACATGTACATTTAGGTGAGGTCATGGCTACTAGGGTTGAGTTGGGGCTTAACCTATAACTACATTGTTTTGAATAAATATATAATTTATTTTCTCTAGAGCTTTGAAATAAGTAACGAAAAGCACTATAAATCTATTAATGGTTATTATTGTTCCCTCAGGAAACAGCCTTTATGACATGCTATATGTTCTATTTAGAGAACTCAAATTACCATGGTAGTCTGTCTCCATGTCCATGTCCCCTCTGTGACATCACCCACTGTTAGCAGTAGGCCTATGTTAACGGATATTTTTATCTCCTATTTAACCAATGGCATTATCATGCCAACATACTATAAAACACAGTGTAGTACAAATGTAGGCTACAATACATAGGCTATATAATATTGATCCTCACCCTGCCACCCAATCCTGCTTCTTCAAACTAAATGAGCTTTTACCAATTTTAGTAGCGTGCCTAACATACTTGGAAAACCTACTTTTGAAATGTTTTCTACCCCAGCGGCTGCTTTGAACTTGAAAAAAAATCCAAATGCAACATTTAAAGTGTTGGTCCCATGTTTCATGAGCTGAAATAAAAGATCCCAGAAATTTTTCCATATGAACAAAAAGCATCTCTCAGATTTTGTGCACAAATTTGTTAACGTCCCTGTTCGTGAGCATTTCTCCTTTGCCAAGATAATCCATCCACCTGACAGGTGTGGCATATCCAGAAGCTTAAACAGCATGATCATTACACAGGTACACCTTCTGCTGGGGACAAAAAAAAGGCCACTCTAAAATGTTCAGTTTTGTCACACAACACAATGACACAGATGTCTTAAGTTGAGGGAGCGCGCAATTGGCATGCTGATTGAAAGAATGTCTACCAGAGCGGTTGCCAGAGAATTTAATATCCATTTCTCTACCATAAGCCGCCTTCAATGTCGTTTTAGAGAATTTGGCAGTACGTCCAACCGGCCTCACAACCGCAGACCACGTGTATGGCATCGTGTGGGTGAGCAGTTTGCTTATGTCAACGTTGTGAACAGAGTGCTCCATGGTGGCGGTGGGGTTATGGTATGGGCAGGCGTAAGCTACCGACAACGAACACAATTACATTTCAATGGCAGTTTCAATGAACAAAAATACCGTGACCAGATCCTGAGGCCCCATTATTTTGGGGGGGGGGGGGGGGGGGGGGTGTATCTGTGACCAACAGATGCATATCTGTATTCCCAGTCATGTGAAATCCATAGATTAGGGCCTAATGAATTTCTGAAATTGACGGATTTCCACATAAGAAACCTTTGAAATTGTTGCATTAATATTTTTGTTCCGTAGAATAGGTGGACAGCCATGTGGATGGTTTGAAATGTCTTCTGATTAGACCTTCCAAGCTAAATCATTCAAGCCAGTAAGATCTAGGTATTCCTCACACAACTAGACACAACGAAACATTAGCTCATATGTTAGTGGCAGGTGTTTCATTCAATGTGTCCCATCTTTAACATTAAAAAGTTATTTATAGCAAAAAATTCAAACTCATATCAGTTTTATCCAATTATTTTCATTTCCGTGTAAAGGTCTCAAATGAAAACACAGTAAGAAGCAATAAAGTAAACTATTTAAATATTCAGAGAAGTAGCCACTTATCATTTGTCTTGACAGTCTCTGGTCATTCCGCATGCAGACAGCTGTTGCTTGCTGTTCTCGGAACTCTATGACAATGGTGGATTCCCGGTTGTGATATCATAAAGTGACATAAAAGAGATAGTCTTGGCCCCAAAATCTTAGTAAAGATGGAGGCTGGGAACACATTGGTTGTGCCCCCAAACGGTACACTGTTTCCTATAGTACACTACTTTTGAGTAGTGCACTAGGGGAACAGGGTGCCATTTGGGATGAATCTTACCACAAAGGAACACCGGAGAAAACATACCCCAAATACCAGTACAATGTTTTATATATTTTTTTTACACGAGCAATAACATTTGAATCCCTTTTAAACAGCATAGTACATGTTCATTAATAATATCCAGAAATCATACAAAAGGTCGGAGTGAAACTACAGAGCACATTGCACAGTATTTTTTTAAGTTGTAAAATCATAAAAAAGTTGAGATTGTTCATTGCAATTCACTGCTCAACATCCCTGATAATAAAAAAATAAAAGAACTTGGAGTTTCACACTGAAAACTCTTCTGAAAGGCACCACGGTTAAAGTCTGAACATTGGTCAGGACAAGGCATACAGAGATCCAAGGCCCTCACAGACCAACACAGTCAGAAATAGTTGTGCTTGTTGTACGACGAGGCAATCTTGCACAATATAATACATACTTGTATTACTTTGGTATCTGCAAATGAGCTGTAAACCAACAGCGTGTACTGTCAGCTTTTCAACTATTATTGTCACTCGTTCAGAGCTCCATACAAGGACTTCAATGTGCCAGAGTTCCTCTTGTTGGACCAAAACCAACATGAACTGGATGAGAAAGAGAGAAAAGAATGTACTTTTTTCTCTCTCCATCAAATCCATAAAAACAACCTTACAAGACTGCGATTGGACAACTGAAACCAGGAAACAAAACAAATCCACAGAAACTGAAATAAACACAAAGGCCAACAACTCAGCTAAAGACAAAACAAGACAAGCTGAGGCTAGAGAGCTCCTTACATGGGCCAGGTCTGAAAAGTGTACAAGGCATCAACTATGACTATTCGGGTCCTTGATTCCTCCCTCTCGAAGCTCATTGGAAGCGGTCCGAGGGGTGGGACCTTCGAGCCTGTCCTCCAATGTGCTTAGAGAGGTCGGTAAGGAAATTAGGAATCAAGGACACGAGGAATTAAGATTTGATCACTTGTACACTTTTCAGCCACAGCGTGTAAACTACACTTCGTAAAGTGCCTGAAGATATAGCTTGCTTTTACGTACATAAAATATATTTTAGATTCTTATCACCAATTATTTTTGTTACATAGAAAAATAACTATTCCCTGTGCTGAGAACAAAGACCTTTTCCTTTCATTTATTTTGTTCCAGCCACTTTAGCCAGTTACCACTTCATTCAGAGAGACCTGCTACAGTTACATCAATATGGACTCAGTGACACACACAAAAATATTAAAAACACAGTCAAGTGAAAATTCAACACCATTATCTAATGTAGTGTTGCCCAACCCTCTCATCAGGCTTCCCCAGACATTTCACCTTGTTTTAACCCTAAACTGGCACACCTGACACCATTAGTCATCATTTGGCTAATGGAATCAGGTGTGTCAGTTTATGGCTAAAACTAAAAAATGTGAAACGTCTGGGGGGGGGGGGGGGGGCGAGGAGACGGTTGGGGAACCCTGATCAAAACGGACATAGTCCAGGGTAGTCAGAGTAGTTGAATGGTAGTTCTATGGTCAGCTTCTATTCTCCATTCGTTGCTATAGAGTTCCGTTTACTCGCTCTTCAGCCTGTCACTCTTCCCATTGCTCTGGTTGGCCAGTTCCCTTAGCTTCCTCCTCTTCAGGTATCCGGTGCGCTGGGCTCGGTTCATCCTGGCCCCGAAGTAGATGACCAAGTTAATAGGCACCAGGACAGTGGTCAGCCAGCCCTGAAGTCAACAGAGGACCAGGTTAATAGCCACCAGGACAGTGATCAGCCAGCCCTGAAGACCAGGTTAAATGGGCACCAGGACAGTGGTGAGACAGCCCTGAAGACAACAGAGGACCAGGTTAATAGCCACCAGGGTAGTGGTCAGCCAGCCCAGTGGCAAGAGGTTAGTTAGCACTCAGTGTGGACATACTATACAAAACATTAAGAACGCCTGCTCTTTCCATGACAGACTGACCAGGTGAATGTTATGATCCCTTATTGATGTCACCTCTTAAATCTTCAAAAATCAGTGTAGATGAAGGGGAGGAGGCAGGTTAAAGAAGGATTGTTAAGCCTTGAGACATGGATTGTGTATATGTGCCATTCAGAGGGTGAATAGGCAAGACAAAATATTTAAGTGTCGGGGTATGGTAGTAGGTGACAGGCGCACCGGTTTGAGTCCAGAACTGCAACGCTGCTGGGTTTTTCACGCTCAACAGTTTCCCCGTGTGTATCAAGAATGGTCCACCACCCAAAGAACATTCAGCCAACTTGACAACTGTGGGAAGCAGTGGAGTCAACATGGACCAGCATCCCTGTGAAACGCTTTCAACACCTTGTAGAGTCCATGCCCCAATTAATTGAGGCTGTTCTGAGGGCAAAAGGTGGAGGGGGTGCAACTCAATATTAGAAGGTGTTTCTTAATGTTTAGTACACTCAGTGTATACAGTGCAGTCGGAAAGTATTCAGACCCCTTGACTTTCTCCAGTTACGTTACAGCCTTATTCTAAAATGGCTTAAATAGTTTCCCCCCGCCATGTCAAAGCTAAAAACAGGTTCGACAATAATGCAAAAGTATTTAAAAAAAAAAAATGAAATATCACATTTATATAAGTATTCAGACTCTTTACTCAGTACTATGAAGCACCTTTGGCAGCAATTACAGCCTTGAGTATTCTTGGGTATGACGCTACAAGCTTGGCACACCTGTATTTGGGGGGATTCTCCCATTCCTCTCAAGATCTGTCCGGTTGGATGGAGAGAGTCACTGCACAGCTATTTTCAGGCCTCTCCAGAGATGTTTGATCGGGTTCAAGTCCGGCCCACTCAAGGACGTTCAGAGACTTGTCCCGAAGCCACTCCTGCGTTGTCTTGGCTGTGTGCCATTGTCTTGTTGGATGGTGACCCTTCATCCCAGTCCGAGGTCCTGAGCGCTCTGGAGCAGCAAGGATCTCTGTACTTTTCTCCAATTCATCTTTGCCTCAATCCTGACTAGTCTCCCAGTCCCTGCCGCTGAAAAACATCCCCACAGCCAGATGCAAGATTGAACTCTGGCCTGAATGCCAAGCGTCACGTCTGGAGGAAACCTGGCACCATCCCGACGGTGAAGCATGGTGCCAGGTTTCCTCTAGACGTGACGCTTGGCATTCAGGCCAGAGAGTTCAATCTTGGTTTCATCAGATAATCTTGTTTATCATGGTCTGAGAGTCCTTTAGGCACACTCCAAGCGGGCGGTCATGTGCCTTTTACTGAAGTGTGGCTTTTGTCTGGCCACTACGACAAAGGCCTGATTGGTGAAGTGCTGCAGAGATGGTTGTCCTTCTGAAAGTTTCTCCCATCTCCACAGAGGAACTCTGGAGCTCTGTCAGAGTGACCATTGGGTTCTTGGTCACCTCCCTGACCAAGGCCCTTCTCCCCTGATTGCTCAGTTTGGCCAGGTGGCCAGCTCTAGGAAGAGTCTTGGTGGTTCCAAACTTCTTCCATTTAAGAATGATGGAGGCCACTGTGTTCTTGGGGACCTTCAATGCTGCAGAAAGGTTTTGGTACCCTTCCCCAGATCTGTGCCTCGAAACAATCCTGTCTCGGAGCTCTACAGACAATTTGTTCGACCTCATGGCTTGGTTTTTGCTCTGACATGCACTGTCAACTGTGGGACCTTAAATAGACAGGTGTGGGCCTTTCCAAATCATGTCCAATATATTGCATTTACCACAGGTGGACTCTAATCAAGTTGTAGAAACATCTCAAGGATGATCAATGAAAACAGGATGCACCTGAGCTCAATTTAAAGTCTCATAGCAAAGGGTCTGAAAACTTATGTAAATAAGGTATGGGTTTATTTTTTATAAATTTACAAAACAAATTAACACGTGTTTTCCCTTTGTCGTTATGGGGTATTGTGTGTAGATGGATGAGAATAAAACATTTAAATACATTTTAGAATAAGGCGACAACTTAAAACTTTTGGGAAAGGGGGGCAGTATTGAGTAGCTTGGATGAATAAGGTGCCCAGAGTAAACTGCTTGTTACCCAGGCCCAGAAGCTATAATATGCATATAAGTAGTAGATTTGGATAGAAAACTCTAAAAAGTTTCCAAAACTGTTAAAATAATGTTTGAGTATAACAGAACTCATATGGCAGGCGAAAACCTGAGACAAATCAAACCAGGAAGTGGGAAATCTGAGGTTTGTAGTTTCATTTAAGTGATTGCCTATCCAATATGCTGTGTCTATGGGGCCAGATTGCACTTCCCAAGACTTCCAGCAGATGTCAACAGTCTTTAGAAAGTTGTTTGAGGCTTATATTGTGGAAGGGGGTCGAATAAGAGCTGTTTCAACAAGTGGACTAGGCCGAGGCCAATGAGTTGTTTACTGCGCAGTCACGCCGTTCCTTCTTTTTCCTCTAATGAATACGCTATTGTCCGGTTGGAATATTATTGAAGATTTATTATAAAAAGACCCTAAGGATTGATTGTAAACATCGTTTGACATGTTTCTACAAACTGTAATGGAACTCTTGACTTTGTCTGGATTTTGCACTCGCGCATTGTGCCTTTGGAATAGTGAACAAAACGGAGGTATTTGGACATAAATATGGACGTAATCGAACAAACAAACATTTCTTGTGGAAGTAGGAGTCCTGGGAGTGCATTCCGATGAAGATCAGCAAAGTGAAAATTTATAATGCTATTTCTGACTTTTGTTGACTCCACAATTTGGCGGGTAACTGTATGGCTTGCTTTTGTGGCTGAACGCTATACTCAGATGATTGAATATTGTGCTTTTGCCGTAAAGCTTTTTTGAAATCTGACACAGCGGTTGCATTAAGAACAAGTGTATCTTTAATTCTATGTAAAACATGTATCTTTCATCAAAGTTTATGAGTATTTCTGTTATTTGATGTGGCTCTCTGCAATTTCTCTGGATGTTTTGGAGGCATTTCTGAACATGGCGCCAATGTAAACTGAGGTTTTTGGATATAAATATGAACTTCATCAAACAAAACATACATGTATTATGTAACATGAAATCCTATGAGTGTCATCTGATGAAGATCATCAAAGGTTAGTGATTAATTTTATCTATATTTCTGCTTTTTGTGACTCCACTCTTTGGCTGGAAAAATGGCTGTGTTTTTCTGTGAAACATAATCGTTTGTGGTGCTTTCACTGTAAAGCCTTTTTGAAATCGGACACTGTGGTGGGATTAACAACAAGATTACCTTTAAAATGTTATAAGATACTTGTATGTTTGAGGAATATTAATTATGGGATTTCTGTTGTTTTGAATTTGGCGCTCTGCAATTTCACTGGCTGTTGGCGAGGTAGGACGCTAGCGTCCCGAACGATCGCAGAGAGGTTAACAAAATGTGGAAAAAGTCAAGGGGTCTGAATACTTTACGAATGCACTGTACACAGAGGGTGCATTCACTATTCAGTGACGTGAAACAGAATGCTTCTACATGACAAACAGATCATACCAGCTCAGAACGTTCTGCACCAAACAGAAGAAAACGGGGAAGGACTACCTCGACTTGTCCAACAAGAAACATACTTTTTTTGTTGTTTTAAAAAACTTTTTAAAGAAAAGAAAAACTAAGGGAGATGAGGGGGCCGGTCCGTACCATGACAGCGTGGGGGAAGTAGCCGTTGGTCTGGCCCTGCAGTCCGATGGTGGTCAGCTCAGCGGCCACATAGCGCTCGGGGGTGGGCTTGTCCAGGGTGGGCTTCTTGATACGGGTCATCTTGGTGGCCACAAAGGGCAGTACACTCTAGAAAACAAAAGATGCAAGAGAGAGAAAGTTTAGCTGAAAATTAAACAACCTACATACAGCAACAGTATCCACGTTAAAGACACGACTTGAGACCTGTTGAGTTAGTGTTTCCCAATCTGGGACCTGGGAACCCAAAGGGGTACACTTAGAATAGTTGAATCAAGTGTATGACCAGGATTAGGAAACATTGAGGTTTGTGGAACTACAGGGCTGTACGGTGTAGCCATAGCTAGCTTTGTAGAACTGTACGGTGTAGCCATAGCTTTGTAGAACTGTACGGTGTAACCACAGCTAGCTTTGTGGAACTGTACGGTGTAACCATAGCTAGCTTTGTGGAACTGTACGGTGTAACCATAGCTAGCTTTGTGGAACTGTACGGTGTAGCCATAGCTTTGTATAACTGTACGGTGTAACCATAGCTAGCTTTGTGGAACTGTACGGTGTAGCCACAGCTAGCTTTGTGGAACTGTACGGTGTAACCATAGCTAGCTTTGTGGAACTGTACGGTGTAGCCATAGCTTGTGGAACTGTACGGTGTAACCACAGCTAGCTTTGTGGAACTGTACGGTGTAGCCACAGCTAGCTTTGTGGAACTGTACGGTGTAACCACAGCTAGCTTTGTGGAACTGTACGGTGTAGCCACAGCTAGCTTTCTAGAACTGTACGGTGTAGCCATAGCTTTGTAAAACTGTACGGTGTAACCATAGCTAGCTATGTGGAACTGTACGGTGTAGCCATAGCTAGCTTTGTAGAACTGTATGGTGCAGCCATAGCTAGCTTTGTAGAACTGTACGGTGTAACCATAGCTAGCTTTGTGGAACTGTACGGTGTAGCCATAGCTTTGTATAACTGTACGGTGTAACCATAGCTAGCTTTGTGGAACTGTACGGTGTAGCCACAGCTAGCTTTGTGGAACTGTACGGTGTAACCATAGCTAGCTTTGTGGAACTGTACGGTGTAGCCATAGCTTGTGGAACTGTACGGTGTAACCACAGCTAGCTTTGTGGAACTGTACGGTGTAACCATAGCTAGCTTTGTGGAACTGTACAGTGTAACCATAGCTAGCTTTGTGGAACTGTACGGTGTAACCATAGCTAGCTTTGTGGAACTGTACGGTGTAGCCATAGCTTTGTAGAACTGTACGGTGTAGCCACAGCTAGCTTTGTAGAACTGTACGGTGTAGCCACAGCTAGCTTTGTGGAACTGTACGGTGTAGCCACAGCTAGCTTTGTGGAACTGTACGGTGTAACTACAGCTAGCTTTGTGGAACTGTACGGTGTAGCCATAGCTTTGTAGAACTGTACGGTGCAGCCACAGCTAGCTTTGTAGAACTGTACGGTGTAGCCATAGCTTTGTAAAACTGTACAGTGTAACCATAGCTAGCTATGTGGAACTGTACGGTGTAGCCATAGCTAGCTTTGTAGAACTGTACGGTGCAGCCATAGCTAGCTTTGTAGAACTGTACGGTGTAGCCATAGTTAGCTTTGTAGAACTGCACGGTGCAGCCATAGCTAGCTTTGTGGAACTGTACGGTGCAGCCATAGCTAGCTTTGTGGAACTGTACGGTGCAGCCATAGCTAGCTTTGTGGAACTGTACGGTGCAGCCATAGCTAGCTTTGTGGAACTGTACGGTGCAGCCATAGCTAGCTTTGTGGAACTGTACGGTGCAGCCATAGCTAGCTTTGTGGAACTGTACGGTGCAGCCATAGCTAGCTTTGTGGAACTGTACGGTGCAGCCATAGCTAGCTTTGAGGAACTGTACGGTGTAGCCACAGCTAGCTTTGTGGAACTGTACGGTGTAACCACAGCTAGCTTTGTGGAACTGTACGGTGTAACCACAGCTAGCTTTGTGGAACTGTACGGTGTAGCCACAGCTAGCTTTCTAGAACTGTACGGTGTAGCCATAGCTTTGTAAAACTGTACGGTGTAACCATAGCTAGCTATGTGGAACTGTACGGTGTAGCCATAGCTAGCTTTGTAGAACTGTACGGTGCAGCCATAGCTAGCTTTGTAGAACTGTACGGTGTAACCATAGCTAGCTTTGTGGAACTGTACGGTGTAGCCATAGCTTTGTATAACTGTACGGTGTAACCATAGCTAGCTTTGTGGAACTGTACGGTGTAGCCACAGCTAGCTTTGTGGAACTGTACGGTGTAACCATAGCTAGCTTTGTGGAACTGTACGGTGTAGCCATAGCTTGTGGAACTGTACGGTGTAACCACAGCTAGCTTTGTGGAACTGTACGGTGTAACCATAGCTAGCTTTGTGGAACTGTACAGTGTAACCATAGCTAGCTTTGTGGAACTGTACGGTGTAACCATAGCTAGCTTTGTGGAACTGTACGGTGTAGCCACAGCTAGCTTTGTAGAACTGTACGGTGTAGCCACAGCTAGCTTTGTAGAACTGTACGGTGTAGCCACAGCTAGCTTTGTGGAACTGTACGGTGTAGCCACAGCTAGCTTTGTGGAACTGTACGGTGTAACTACAGCTAGCTTTGTGGAACTGTACGGTGTAGCCATAGCTTTGTAGAACTGTACGGTGCAGCCACAGCTAGCTTTGTAGAACTGTACGGTGTAGCCATAGCTTTGTAAAACTGTACAGTGTAACCATAGCTAGCTATGTGGAACTGTACGGTGTAGCCATAGCTAGCTTTGTAGAACTGTACGGTGCAGCCATAGCTAGCTTTGTAGAACTGTACGGTGTAGCCATAGCTAGCTTTGTAGAACTGCACGGTGCAGCCATAGCTAGCTTTGTGGAACTGTACGGTGCAGCCATAGCTAGCTTTGTGGAACTGTACGGTGCAGCCATAGCTAGCTTTGTGGAACTGTACGGTGCAGCCATAGCTAGCTTTGTGGAACTGTACGGTGCAGCCATAGCTAGCTTTGTGGAACTGTACGGTGCAGCCATAGCTAGCTTTGTGGAACTGTACGGTGCAGCCATAGCTAGCTTTGTGGAACTGTACGGTGCAGCCATAGCTAGCTTTGTGGAACTGTACGGTGCAGCCATAGCTAGCTTTGTGGAACTGTACGGTGCAGCCATAGCTAGCTTTGTGGAACTGTACGGTGCAGCCATAGCTAGCTTTGAGGAACTGTACGGTGTAGCCATAGCTAGCTTTGTAGAACTGTACGGTGCAGCCATAGCTAGCTTTGTAGAACTGTACGGTGCAGCCATAGCTAGCTTTGTAGAACCGTACGGTGCAACCATAGCTAGCTTTGTGGAACTGTACGGTGTAACCATAGCTAGCTTTGTGGAACTGTACGGTGTAACCATAGCTAGCTTTGTGGAACTGTACGGTGTAGCCATAGCTTTGTAGAACTGTACGGTGTAGCCACAGCTAGCTTTGTAGAACTGTACGGTGTAGCCACAGCTAGCTTTGTGGAACTGTACGGTGTAGCCATAGCTTTGTAGAACTGTACGGTGTAGCCACAGCTAGCTTTGTAGAACTGTACGGTGTAGCCATAGCTTTGTAAAACTGTACGGTGTAACCATAGCTAGCTATGTGGAACTGTACGGTGTAGCCATAGCTAGCTTTGTAGAACTGTACGGTGCAGCCATAGCTAGCTTTGTAGAACTGTACGGTGCAGCCATAGCTAGCTTTGTGGAACTGTACGGTGCAACCATAGCTAGCTTTGTGGAACTGTACGGTGCAGCCATAGCTAGCTTTGTGGAACTGTACGGTGTAACCATAGCTAGCTTTGTGGAACTGTACGGTGTAACCATAGCTAGCTTTGTGGAACTGTACGGTGTAACCATAGCTAGCTTTGTGGAACTGTACGGTGTAGCCATAGCTTTGTAGAACTGTACGGTGTAGCCACAGCTAGCTTTGTAGAACTGTACGGTGTAGCCACAGCTAGCTTTGTGGAACTGTACGGTGTAGCCATAGCTAGCTTTGTGGAACTGTACGGTGCAGCCATAGCTAGCTTTGTGGAACTGTACGGTGTAACCATAGCTAGCTTTGTGGAACTGTACGGTGTAACCATAGCTAGCTTTGTGGAACTGTACGGTGTAACCATAGCTAGCTTTGTGGAACTGTACGGTGTAGCCATAGCTTTGTAGAACTGTACGGTGTAGCCACAGCTAGCTTTGTAGAACTGTACGGTGTAGCCACAGCTAGCTTTGTGGAACTGTACGGTGTAGCCACAGCTAGCTTTGTGGAACTGTACGGTGTAGCCATAGCTTTGTAGAACTGTACGGTGTAGCCACAGCTAGCTTTGTAGAACTGTACGGTGTAGCCATAGCTTTGTAAAACTGTACGGTGTAACCATAGCTAGCTATGTGGAACTGTACGGTGTAGCCATAGCTAGCTTTGTAGAACTGTACGGTGCAGCCATAGCTAGCTTTGTAGAACTGTACGGTGTAGCCATAGCTAGCTTTGTAGAACTGCACGGTGCAACCATAGCTAGCTTTGTGGAACTGTACGGTGCAGCCATAGCTAGCTTTGTGGAACTGTACGGTGCAGCCATAGCTAGCTTTGTGGAACTGTACGGTGCAGCCATAGCTAGCTTTGTGGAACTGTACGGTGCAGCCATAGCTAGCTTTGTGGAACTGTACGGTGCAGCCATAGCTAGCTTTGTGGAACTGTACGGTGCAGCCATAGCTAGCTTTGTGGAACTGTACGGTGCAGCCATAGCTAGCTTTGTGGAACTGTACGGTGCAGCCATAGCTAGCTTTGTGGAACTGTACGGTGCAGCCATAGCTAGCTTTGTGGAACTGTACGGTGCAGCCATAGCTAGCTTTGTGGAACTGTACGGTGCAGCCATAGCTAGCTTTGTGGAACTGTACGGTGCAGCCATAGCTAGCTTTGAAGAACTGTACGGTGCAGCCATAGCTAGCTTTGTAGAACTGTACGGTGCAGCCATAGCTAGCTTTGTAGAACTATACGGTGCAACCATAGCTAGCTTTGTGGAACTGTACGGTGTAACCATAGCTAGCTTTGTGGAACTGTACGGTGTAATCATAGCTAGCTTTGTGGAACTGTACAGTGTAACCATAGCAAGTTTTGAAGAACTGTACGGTGTAGCCATAGCTAGCTTTGTAGAACTGTACGGTGCAGCCATAGCTAGATTTGTAGAACTGTACGGTGTAGCCATAGCTAGCTTTGTAGAACTGTACGGTGTAGCCATAGCTAGCTTTGTGGAACTGTACGGTGTAGCCATAGCTTTGTAGAACTGTACAGTGTAACCATAGCTAGCTTTGTAGAACTGTACGGTGTAGCCATAGCTAGCTTTGTGGAACTGTACGGTGTAGCCATAGCTTTGTAGAACTGTACCGTGTAGCCATAGCTAGCTTTGTAGAACTGTACGGTGTAACCATAGCTAGCTTTGTAGAACTGTACGGTGTAACCATAGCTAGCTTTGTAGAACTGTACGGAGAATAAGTCAGACGAAAATAAGTAGCGAACGGGGTCATGTTTTGTATGCAAACGTTGTAGAACGTTGTGCAAACGTTGCAGATAGAAATGCCATGAAGAGAGCTGAGGTGATCCCTTATCCTACCTGCTAGAGAGGCATGTTTGTTCTACATAACACAATTGTACCTGAACGTTGGCCAACGTGGTGTCCTGCTGAAAGTGGCCCAGGTAAACAGGAAGAGAGTTCCTACCTGGACAATGATTCCCTTGGCCTTGTACTCCTCCTGAAGTCCACGATAGAAGAAGTCCACAAAAGCCTAAAAGGTACCAAGAGATATTATCATTATCATCATGTACAGACCTTCTATGCCATCAAACGGAACATGAAACGCAACATCCCAATTAGGATGTGACAAAAAACATTTAACTTAAAATAATACTTCAAATCAGTTAATGAACAGGTCCACTCACCAACCAAGAATTCACAAAATGGGACAAACACCCAATTGATACTCTGCAAGCAGAATTCTGCAAAAATATACTTTGTGTACAACGCAAACCAAACAATGCATGCAGAGCAGAATTTAGGACGATACCCGCTAGTTATCTACATCCCCCAAAAGAGCTGTTCAATTCTACAACCACCTAAAAGGAAGTGATAGTGTCTCCTGACCCCTCCTGTCTCAGCCTCCAGTATTTATGCTGCAGTAGTTTGTGTCGGGGGGCTAGGGTCAGTTGGTTATATCTGGAGTACTTCTCCTGTCTTATCCGGTGTCCTGTGTGAATTTAAGTATGCTCTCTCTAATTCTCTCCTTCTCTCTTTCTCTCTCTCGGAGGACCTGAGCCCTAGGACCATACGTCAGGACTACCGGGCATGATGACTCCTTGCTGTCCCCAGTCCACCTGGCCTTGCTGCTGTTCCAGTTTCAACTGTTCTGTCTGCGGTTATGGAACCCCTACCTGTCCCAGACCTGCTGTTTTCAACTCTTAATGATCGGCTATGAAAAGCCAACTGACATTTATTCCTGATTATTATTTGACCATGCTTGTCATTTATGAACATTTTGAACATCTTGGCCATGTTCTGTTATAATCTCCACCCGGCACAGCCAGAAGAGGACTGGCCACCCCTCATAGCCTGGTTCCTCTCTAGGTTTCTTCCTAGGTTTTGGCCTTTCTAGGGAGTTTTTCCTAGCCACCGTGCTTCTACACCTGCATTGCTTGCTGTTTGGGGTTTTAGGCTGGGTTTCTGTACAGCACTTCGAGATATTAGCTGATGTACGAAGGGCTATATAAAATTAAAATAAACTTGATTTGATACACACACACATTCCACCACAAAATCCTCACCTACAGAGAGATGAACCTAGAGAAGAGTCCCCTCAGCCAGCTGGTTCTGGGGCTCTGTTCCCAAACACACACCACAGAGTCCCAGGACAGAAACACATTTAGACCAAACCAACTTTTGAAAAAAAACTAAAAACACTTGACACTGGAAAGTATCAACCAAAAAAGCAGAGCAAATTGGAATGCTATCTGTCCCTAAACAGAGAGTACAGTGGCAGAATACCTGACCCCAAATAAAGAAAATCCTTGACTGTCTACAGACTGAACTTAGCCTCGCTGTCTTCGAGAGCCAGGTCTGCCTATGTGTCCACTGCCAAAACAAAATGAGGTACAAACTGAGCTACACCTCCTAACCTGCCAAATGTATGACCACAATAGAGACACATATTTCCCCACAGAGAACACAAGCCCATAAAGAATTGGAAAACAATTCAAAACATTGATAAACTCCCATATCTGTTAGGCAAAACACCACAGTGTGACATCACAGTAGTAAGATTTGTGGCCCGTTGCCATGACAAAAGGCTAACCAGAGGAGCACAAACATTGTAAATACAACCTATATCTATATTTATTTTCCCTTTCATACTTTAACACTGTACATAGCCAATAATATAGCATTTGAAATGTCTATATTCTTTTAAAACTGAGTAATGTTTACTGATCGTTTATCATTTGCTTTGTAAACATAAGTTTCCCCATGCCAATAAATCCCTTTGAATATGAGAGAGAGCGCCCCCTACTGAACTACAGCTGGAGAACCAAAAGGCTTCGCTATATGTAACAAATCCTACTATGGAACATTTTATAAACACGTGTGCACGTGTGTTGTATCTGTCGGTCTGCGGGTGGTGCGTGTCTGTATATAGAGGTCTATGAGTGGCCCTTGCCTTGGAAGAGGAGTATACAGTGAGGAGTGGGACAGGGTACATGCCACTGGCAGAGGAGATGTTGAGGACCACACCTTTGGACCTGAAACACACAAAACAAAAAAAGGGGGATGAGAGGACTTTTCTCTTGTTCTGCTATGGCGCGCTGGAAGGTGGCGTGGTCTGTTTGTCAGAGTACAAGCAGACTAGTTCCACTGTAAACTGCCACACACAGTAATCAAAGTCACTGTGTGGGTTGCCATGGCAGCCGCTTGCTGACGTAGTTTGCGCCCCTGTTGCTGCAGTGATGTAGTGAACATGGGGTTGGTTGGCCCCTCACCTTTCCATTGGCTCAGAGATCCCATGTGATTCGTCCGAGCCAATCTGAGGGCGCACTGTGTGAATTGAAAAGCAGCTGGTCAGAATGGGGAACAAAGAAAGAGAGGGCTAGAAAGAAGGAGGGGAGGCGCAGCTGGGAGGCGGGGGAGCTGGGAGAAGGGGGAGGCGGCGGCGCAGCTGGGAGGAGGAGGAGCTGTGTATTAGTGTATCCTCTGGATAACACTCTGTTGGTCCCCTGTTCTAAACACATCAAGCCCGTCTTCATATCATGGTCCTTCTAATAGAGCACATTTAGGCTTTTCTGGTGTAGGTTCCAGCATCGGAATAGCCTGAGTGCCACAGCTCGTTTCTGCCCTCTTGCCAACTCTTTATGGAATTAAGAGTGACAAGTAGTGGAATGATCGCTCAACGCACTGGGACCCACACTGGCATTAGAAGGGGGTGGGCGAAGAAAAAAAAAAAAAATCTACCACTCAGGTTGACAAAGGATTTTATTTAGAATTTGTAGTTTTACGGTGAAGCACGGCATTGTCATGTGGCTGAGCATGACAAGAATTTGACTGAGACGTAAAACCCCTTATAAAAGAACTGCCTCAGACTACTTGGTTTGGAACTAACGCAAATGAAAACTGAATGAACGTTCCTTTATGAAATGTGGCAACAGCACTTATAAAAAGGAAACCAACTCACCTCTGAACCATTCTGGGCAGGACGAGACGGGTCATCTGAAAAGGGAAAGAACGGTCAACTCCTGAGCAACAGGTCAACGATCTGACAGAACAGGCCAGCAATCAGTGGCTGCAGCATATAGAGTATTAAATAAATATAACACGTGGGACACTACTACAGATCACACTTGATGCAAATATTCAATTTCCAGACAAAATTCTAATTTCGATTGGACAAGACAGTTGTCTCTAAAAACACTGTCATTTAAAGTTATACAGGACCAGTGATGAACTTTAGATCCCACTACAGATTTACCCCAGTGGCATTATGGGAGATGTATGGCACACTGGTACATTTCAGCCACGTGAGAGGCAGGGCGAGAGGGAAAGAGAGAGGAAGGGTAAGAAAGGGTAGTCTATGGGTGAACACTGACAGTTTGGTGTAGTTCACCGATGCTCTGGGAACCTGCAGGTAGCACAGCAGCAACAGTGAAGGAGGAGAGGAAAGAGGGGGGGGGGGGGGGGTGACGAGGAAGAGAGAAAGATGGACGCCCATCTACATGCCGTCTGTGCCAGTGATACCAGTGTGTCGTCAATACGTTGTCTTACCACTGAAAACCCTGAACTTGGCCTCAGAGACAAAGTGCACAGCGTCACTGATAAAAAATATACTAGATGATAAATCTATGGTATACATATACACTCATAGAACTGCTCCAGAAACGAGAGAACTCTTACCTGGCAAACAAGAGGTCATGTTGACATTGATCACGTTGGTGATGAACTATAATGTAGAAGAAAAAACATTTAGTTTAAGTGTTAAAACTCTCCTCTCAAACAGTTTTGAAAGTGGTTCTGAAGAGCCAAAACAGGTCCCAGCTGTGTACTACGTCATCCAATTCTGTACTACGTCATTTATTATGTGTGTCACGAATTTTGCAAATAGTGTGATATGTTACGAATTTGTTGTGCTTAAGATCCCAGATTGCATCTTTAAATCATTCCAAATGCGAACAGTCTTAGTAAATTTTTCTACAGCTAAAGTAACGCTAGGAACCTCCTGGAACTCAACTGGTTTCAAAAGGTGTCAGTCTCCCTGAAGGTGACTGGTGTCAGTCTAACTGATGGTGAGCCCATGCTTCACTCACATTTTTTAAATATATTTTTTAAATACTCACGTTGTCCAGGTCAGGAATATGCAGGAAGTACTCAGGGTAGGGATAGGAGATTCCAACATTGTTCACTGTTGAATAATTATTTTATTTAAAAGCAGACGAGACCACAGTTATTGGCAATAAGGAAATTAAAAACGGTGCTGCTGTTACTCTTGAAAGCCACCAGGGGGCAGCAGGACCTTATGAGAGCAAGGCGTTCATAAAAAGGGCACACAACCACACCTTAAACTGGAAGAGCAAGCCAAGCAGCGCATGTACTTATGGGCTCTCACACAAAGAACAATGGTCTTGTCTGAAAGTGACACTGTCACACAGCAAGAATGTGGACTGACGGAGAGTAACATCTGAAAACGAATAAACTCTGTAGGTACTTCCTAAGGCATACTAGTAGGCGGTTAATTCTGAATGACCACACTGAGAATAGTAACACTTCTACTGTTTTAGGGTCACAACTCCAGGGTTAGAACTCAGGACTGACTGCATCTTATTTTCTAAAGTGTCAAAGTACAGTCCATGGACCAGCGGCACGACCCGACAGTCCATGGACCAGCGGCACGACCCGACAGTCCATGGACCAGCGGCACGACCCGACAGTCCATAGACCAGCGGCACGACCCGACAGTCCATGGACCAGCGGCACGACCCGACAGTCCATGGACCAGCGGCACGACCCGACAGTCCATGGACCAGCGGCACGACCCGACAGTCCATGGACCAGCGGCACGACCCGACAGTCCATGGACCAGCGGCACGACCCGACAGTCCATAGACCAGCGGCACGACCCGACAGTCCATGGACCAGCGGCACGACCCGACAGTCCATGGACCAGCGGCACGACCCGACAGTCCATAGACCAGCGGCACGACCCGACAGTCCATAGACCAGCGGCACGACCCGACAGTCCATAGACCAGCGGCACGACCCGACAGTCCATGGACCAGCGGCACGACCCGACAGTCCATGGACCAGCGACCCGACAGTCCATAGACCAGAGGCACGACCCGACAGTCCATGGACCAGCGGCACGACCCGACAGTCCATGGACCAGCGGCACGACCCGACAGTCCATGGACCAGCGGCACGACCCGACAGTCCATGGACCAGCGGCACGACCCGACAGTCCATAGACCGGCGGCACGACCCGACAGTCCATAGACCGGCGGCACGACCCGACAGTCCATAGACCAGCGGCACGACCCGACAGTCCATAGACCAGCGGCACGACCCGACAGTCCATAGACCAGCGGCACGACCCGACAGTCCATAGACCAGCGGCACGACCCGACAGTCCATAGACCAGCGGCACGACAGTCCATAGACCAGCGGCACGACCCGACAGTCCATAGACCAGCGGCACGACCCGACAGTCCATGGACCAGCGACCCGACAGTCCATAGACCAGAGGCACGACCCGACAGTCCATGGACCAGCGGCACGACCCGACAGTCCATAGACCAGCGGCACGACCCGACAGTCCATGGACCAGCGGCACGACCCGACAGTCCATGGACCAGCGGCACGACCCGACAGTCCATGGACCAGCGGCACGACCCGACAGTCCATAGACCAGCGGCACGACCCGACAGTCCATAGACCAGCGGCACGACCCGACAGTCCATAGACCAGCTGCACGACCCGACAGTCCATGGACCAGCGGCACAACCCGACAGTCCATGGACCAGCGGCACAACCCGACAGTCCATAGACCAGCGGCACGACCCGACAGTCCATTGACCAGCGGCACGACCCGACAGTCCATAGACCAGCGGCACGACCCGACAGTCCATGGACCAGCGGCACAACCCGACAGTCCATGGACCAGCGGCACAACCCGACAGTCCATAGACCAGCGGCACGACCCGACAGTCCATTGACCAGCGGCACGACCCGACAGTCCATGGACCAGCGACCCGACAGTCCATAGACCAGCGGCATGTGTTGTTAAACAAAAGTGTTAACATGCATGCCACCATAGTGTCCGTCTGTGTTGCTGGGAAATGTAAAAAAATTAATAAAATAAAAACACGTTTAACTCGGTACAACAAACAAAACGTGCAAATGTCAAAAGTGTGTGTGTGCGCGAGAGTCGTTTATCTGTGTAGATTATGAGACCAATGTCAGTATGTGGTTTGTGAGGATATTTTGTGAAACAGATGAGAATGTGGTGGTATACAGAGCGAGGACGACCAGACAAAAGGAACATCTACCCAACACTCCGATCTCCAGGCCTGCCTGTCCAGCCTCGATCTTGGGGTAGATATCCGACAGACCAAAGTCCACAGCGATGGTCCTGGTCTCCACCTTGTATTGCTCCTCTGTAAAAAGGAGGAAAACACAGTTGGGTTAACGGTGGGACATTAATACAACATTCCATTAATGATGAGCGTGAAGAGAGCAGTACATATTCGAGGAGAGATTTATATGGTTGTCTGGCTGTGTTTCAATGCTTTCCTAATCAGTTATAGTTTAGGTGCAGACAGGAGGCAGCAAAGTTAACTTTGCGTTCTAATGTAGAGACAACCTGAAAAGAAAACACGCCCATCAAGTAGTCTCCACTTCCTATGGCTTACATACTCACACCTCACATTCATACATTATCATCAGTGAGCCCATTCACTGACTGCACTAAGCCCCTTCCATGTCCCATCCAACAGGTGATCGATCCCTCTTTCAACAACAAAAATTAAATTGAAAAAAAAAAAAAAAAAAAAATCAGCAGTATGAAAATACACAACTTTCCCTACTCAAACAGGAATGGGCGATGTATACAAACAGACAACGGAAAAAAACTCCTTTCCCTCTTCTCCTTTAACACGCTTGCTGCAATTAGAATGTAGAATACTCGTTTGTCTGATGTGCGCCCCGGTAAGATACGAGAGAAAAATTCAGGGGGATGTGCCAGTCACAGAGAGGGATATTTGTGAACACAGCCAGGAGTCACCACTGCTGGATAAGGGGTGACATTTTAGTAAAAGCCTTGGAGAGATACCCTACATGGCCAAACGCATGTGGACACCTGCTCGGCAAACATCTCATTCCAAAATCACGGGCACTGATATGGAGTTGGGTCCCTCCTTTGCTGCTGAAACAGCCTCCATTCTTCTGGGAAGACTTTCCACTACATGTTGGAACATTGCTGCGGGGACTTGCTTCCATTTCAGTCACAAGAGCATTAGTGAGGTCGGGCACTGATGTTTGGTGATTAGGTCTGGCTCGCAGGCGGCGTTTCAATTCATCCCAAAGGTGTTCGATGGGGTTGAGGTCAGGGCTCTGTGCAGGCCAGTCAAGTTCTTCCACACCGATCGACAAACCATTTCTGTATGGACCTCGCTTTGTGCAGAGGCATTGTCATGATTGTAACAGGAAAGGGCTGTCTAGAATGTCATTGTATGCTGTAGCGTTAAGATTTCCCTTCACTGGAACTAAGGGGCCTAGCTCGAACCATGGAAAAACAGCCGCAGACCATTGTTCCTCCTCCACCAAACTTTACAGTTGGCACTATGCAGTCGGGAAGGTAGTGTTCTCCTGGCATCCGCTAAACCCAGATTAGTCCGTCGGAATGCAAGATGGTGAAGCGTGATTCATCACTCCAGAGAACACGTTTCCACTGCTCACAAGTCCAACGGCGGCGAGCTTTACACCAATTCAGCTGACGCTTGGCATTGCACATGGTGATCTTAGGCTTTTGTGTGGCTGCTCAGCCATGGAAACCCATTTCATGAATCACCCGACGAACAATTATTGTGCCGATGTTGCTTCCAGAGGCAGTTTGGAACTCGGTAGTGAGTGTGGCAACCGAAGAGACAATTTTTTACGCACTACAGCACTCGCCGGTGCCGTTCGGTGAGCTTGTTTGGTCTACCACTTTGCGGCTGAGCTGTTGTTGCTCCTAGACATTCCCACTTCAATAACAGCACTTAGTTGACCGGGGAAGCTCTAGCAGGGCATCCTATGATGGTGCCATGTTGAAAGTCACTGAGCTCTTCAGTACGGGCCATTCCACTGCCGATGTTTGTGTATGGCGATTACATGGCTGTGTGCTCGATTCTATACACCTGTCAGCGATGAGTGTGGCTGAAACAGCTGTCTCTCTAATTTGAAGGGGTGTCCACATACTTTTGGACATGTAGTGTACAACGCAGGCCTGCATACGCAGACATCTTCATCTTCCCACACACTGTGCCCTCAACCCGACAGCTTTCCATGACGACAGCCATCTGAAGGGCTTCCACAGAGGGCTTCCACAGACAGGAGTGTGTATCCCCATGTCATATACAGTTCCTGTAATGATGTACAGGCTAGCCTTTAGTAAAGGCTGGGGAAGCTTTTTAAAGTGGCCTCCATCTTACACGTCAGCAGACCTGGTGCACGCACACACACTATACTCCAAATCAAATGTTCTTGGTTACATACACATGGTTGGCAGATAGTTATTGCGAGTGTAGTGAAGTGCTTGTGCTTCTAGTTCAGACAGTGCAGTAATATCTAACAATTCACCAACTACTAATACACACACACCTAAAGGGATGGAATAAGAATATGTACATATAAATATATGGATGTGCAATGACCGAGCGGCATAGGCAAGATGCAGGAGATGGTATAAAATAGAGTATATACACATGAGATGAGTAATGCAAGATATGTAAACATTATTAAAGTGACGTTATTAAAGTGACTAGTGATCCATCCATTAGCATTGGGATGACTGCCAGACAATCAGTCAGAAAGAGGTGCACACACAAACACACACTTACCAAGCTGCCTGGCGACGTCATCCAGCTTGTCCTGGGAGCGACTGATGAGCATCATTGCAAACCCTTTTCCAGCGAGCTGAGAAGGAGGGGCGAGAAGACGCAGTATACTGAACACCATCACCCCAGTATACTGAACACCATCACCCCAGTATACTGAACACCATCACCCCAGTATACTGAACACCATCACCCCAGTATACTGAACACAATCACCCCAGTATACTGAACACCATCACCCCAGTATACTGAACACCATCACCCCAGTATACTGAACACCATCACCCCAGTATACTGAACACCATCACCCCAGTTACTGAACACCATCACCCCAGTTACTGAACCAGGGAACTCGACTGGTCTTGAATGGGAGACTCAATAGGAATCAAGCTACACTGTCGCATGGGCCAACTACCACGTCTTGACTGGAGAGAGCTGTCGCATGGGCCAACTACTACGTCTTGACTGGAGAGAGCTGTCGCATGGGCCAACTACCACGTCTTGCCTGGGAGAGAGAGACCTGTCGCATGGGCCGGCCAACTACCACGTCTTGCCTGGGAGAGAGAGACCTGTCGCATGGGCCGGCCGACTACCACGTCTTGCCTGGGAGAGAGAGACCTGTCGCATGGGCCGGCCGACTACCACGTCTTGCCTGGGAGAGAGAGACCTGCCGCATGGGCCGGCCGACTACCACGTCTTGCCTGGGAGAGAGAGACCTGTCGCATGGGCCGGCCAACTACCACGTCTGGGTTTTTACTACTACTCTAAAACACATGGCCTAATGACAAGGGTTCTCCAACTCAACATGGAACTCTGTGCGTGTGTGTGGAACTGAGTAGTAGCCTGGGAACCACTGCTCTCCTGCGTTTTTCTATAGAGGAAATGAAATAATGGGCCCATGCATGAAACTCACCTTCTCTGCATAGACTTTCCCGATTCAGTCTGTGGCTCCCGTCACAACTGGAGATAAGGAAAGAGAGAGAGAAAAAAAAGGGGAGAGATCAGTACAGAGGGGCCAGTACAGGTTCTCATAACATTTCAGCCGGGTGCCAAATCCCTATACACCACACTTCAAACTGTATGGACTGCTAACATATAGTGGGGAATATATGACATAGCCAATATATTGGGGTCTAACATACTGAACAAAAATAACTGCCACATACAACTATTGCTACGATTTTACTGAGTTAAAGTTCATATAAGGATATCGGTTAAATGAAATTAATTAGTTAGGTCCTAATCTATGGATTTCACAAGACTTGGCAGGGGTGCAGCCATGGGTTAGCCTGGGAGGGCACAGGCTCACCCAGTCAGAGGTTTTCCCCACAAAAGGGCTTTATTACAGACAGAAATACTCCTCAGTTTCATCAGCCGTCCAGGTGGCTGGTCCCAGATGATCCCGTAGGTGAAGAAGCTGGATGTGGAGGTCTTGGGCTGACATGGTTACATGTGGTCTGTGGTTGTGAGGCTGGTTGGACATACTACCAAATTCTCAAAAATGATGTTGAGGCGGCTTATGGCAGCGTAATTAACATTAAATTCTCTGGCAACCGCTCTGGTGGACATTCCTGCAGTCAGCATGCCAATTGCACACTCCCTCAAAACCTGAGACATCTGTGGCATTGTGTTGTGTAACGAAACTGCACATTTTAGTGGCCTTATTGTCTCCAGCACAAGGTGCACCTGGGTAATAATCATGCTGTTTAATCAGCTTCTTGATATGCCACACCTGTTAGGTGGATGGATTATCTTGGCGAAGGAGAAATACTCACTAACAGGGATGTAAGCAAATTTGTGCACAACATTTTAGAGAAATAAGCATATGGAAAATGTCTGAGATCTTTTATTTCAGCTCATGAAACATGTGACCAACACTTTATATTTTTGTTCAGTATGCATTAACATGAAGTGTCCTCTTGCAATTCCTGTCAAGGCTTTCAAAAGAAACTCATTACAGAGAAAATTCCTTTGTTTTAGCTAAAATGTGACGCCATAATTTCTGGTCAGACTGCTTTTCGGATGATCAAAACAGCAACACAGAGTTTCCACAGTACTGGAGCCTTCACAGGTACTGGATGGCAATCGGTTCAAATAGAACATCTGTGCCAACAGCAAATCAGTCAAGGAGACACACCCAACAACGTTATTAATCCACATGACAACGGACAAACGCGGTACTGAAAGAAGAAAATAAGTAGTATAAATTCTACAACATTATCAATAAGCTACGCTGACTCATTTTAAAACGAGGCTTCTTGACAATGGTCTTTACAGTTGGCTGAAGAGATATTCTTTGTTATAACCACTTGTTTTATAGAACTAAAGACAGTGGAGCCCAAGCAGGATAGATGGATGTACAAGGAGTCCGGATTGATGTTCTAGTGACATTCTCTGCTCTCCTTGTCAGGAGGGAGCATGGCTATTTTTAGCCAGCTTCTGCCCTTCACCCCTAGTCCCTGGCTGACTGATCAACACACACACACACACACACACACACACCTCTCTCTACCCAAAGCCATCAGATTCAGGATGTTCAGGGTGGGAAGTGGGTACCAATGCTTACTATTACCCTACCCCAAACCATCATGCACCATGACAGGCACTGTAGCAGAGGAACTAACCCACAGATGAAAGATTCATACAGGCAGTAGCCATTATTATCTAGCACTGAGCTGGAGAGAGGGGGGGGGGGGGGGGGTGATGACGAACAAGAAGCACAAGAGAGGGAGGGAGAGCAGGGATCCTAGGGGTGGCTAAAAATAGAAAGAGCAGAATAATGAGAAGAGGGAGAGAGAAAGTGAACAAAGGAGGGAGAGCGCAGCACAAAGTGAAAAGAGAAGCAGATTCCCTGGCCATCTTAAGAATTAAAACACTCCTTGGCAGAAAAGCATCAATGGGCAACTGACTGCATCACATCAGGTTGACAAAAAAAAAAAAGACAAAAAAAAAGGGGAGTCTGGGGGATGAGAGGAGGAGGGTATTCACAAGATGGAGAGGAGGAGGGTATTCACAAGATGGAGAGAGAGAAAGAAACACCATGTTAACAGATCAGTCCATCCCTCTACAGGAAAAACAGACAGAGTGAGAGAGAGTGAGAATTCATGGCTCCCTGAAATGATGCAACGTATATTGATCTCATGTCTCAACGTATAGGTTGCACATCAGTGAGTGGCATGATAGTACATCTGAAATGTAACTTTATCACCTAAAATGGTGGGCCGCTTTTGACCAGGGTTCCAATAGGGTAGCAACTGCTAGCGACTGGAACGAGTTCCAACACTCAAACTGGACAGTTTAATCTCAATCTCTTCATTCAAAGATTCAAATCATGGACACTCTTACTGACAGTTGTGGCTGCTTTGTGTGATGTATTGTTGTCTCTACCTTCTTGCCCTTTGTGCTGTTGTCTGTGCCCAATAATATTTGTACCCTGTGTTGCTACCATGCTGTGTTGTCATCTTAGGTCTCTTTTATGTTGTGTTGTCTCTTGTCGTGATGTGTGTTTAGTCCTATATTTTTCTTTAATTTAATTTTGTATTTTTAATCCCAGCTCCCATCCCCGCATGAGGCCTTTTGGTAGGCCGTCATTTTAAATAAGAATTTGTTCTTAACTAGTTAAATAAAAGGTTAAATAAACGTAAAAAATACCTAGGTAGCACACCCTAGGGAATAGGAGCCATTTCAGATCTATTCATAGACTGCAATAGGGATTAGGGGCCATTTCATATTCATTCATGGACTGCTATAGGGAATAGGGGCCATTTCAGACCTATTCATAGACTGCCCCATTGTGTTGTACTCTTGTAAAATGGAATAAAACAATAGATCAAAAAGATGCTGGAAAATCATTCATTCAACATTTCCACTCATAGACCCAGAAAGGAACATTGTGTCCAAACTTCTCATTGTTAAAATTCAGTCACACACACACCAGGGCTACAAGAAGAATGGTTAATTCCCCTCACGTGAGGCGAGAGTTACGTCGGTGACAATCCTCACACAAAAGGGGCTACGCAAGCAGCCATGAGTGACATCACAGCAGCTGACGCTTCTCTACTGGGAGGACAGGAACACAATGACAACCAATGTGGGGGGAGGGGTTACTGTGTGTGTGTGTGTGTGTGTGTGTGTGTGTGTGTGTGTGTGTGTGTGTATCCATAGAGCCCTTTTTAGTGTTGAATTGAAATGTAGAACGGCGCAAATGTTTCACTCCCATCTCATCTACCTTCAAGACCCCAAAAATTATCCTAAATGCAATTTTGGCTCAATGATGCCCCGAGCGGGGAGGGCATCAGTTGCACTCAGCGCAGAGTGCTGCACATTACGTAGCCGAGGTAGCTGCTGTATATCGACGTTCCCTCCCTCGGCCACACAGCGGAGCTGCCCCTGCCTGCCTACCGCAACAAGCTGAGCTCTTCCCTCTACAGACCCCCTATGGCTGCCCAGTCGCATCGAGCAACATGGAAAACACATAGGGTCTCATGAAACTGAAAACATATACTGTATAGCCTAGAGCCTCATGCAACAGAGATTCTTTAGACCTTGTCAAGGAATTGACACTGAAAAAGGGAGGGGGATAGAAAACCACCTACTATGGCTGATATCGTGTCTGCACTCAGCAATGCATTCTCCCCAACGGAAGACCCATAGGAGCAGTGCGTGAAACCTTATTTTAGCCTCCTATTGCAGCACAGTTCATGGCTGTATACAATACAGCGCTGTAGCAAATAAAAAAATGGGTACCAAACTACAACTGGATCCCTGTCTCTGTGGAGAAGCGAGCCTCTCGCCTCTCGTTACGTAATCTGTCCCACCCCTCTCCCTCCTATCAACGAGCCGCCCCCTCCCGAGAGAGGAGTGTGTGGTGGGGGAGGGCGAGGGCTGCAGTAGAAGAGCCAACGTGCCCTCCACCACCACCACCCTCTCAGACACACGCTGCTTTAAATAGCAGGAGAAGAAGAAAGTCACATGGGCAAACAAACATAGAATAGAAGAAAAATACTGCAGAGCAAATCAGCTGAGAGAGAAAATACATGTTTTACTAAAGTCTACTTCAGAGCCACCCAGGACCAAAAATAGCATCTATATTTAGGTCCATGACGTCTCTTACTGGTCACATGCTTGTTACAAAAATCAATAGTTTATTTTTCTTCACATCTCAACTTCTCTCTCGGGGGTATGTTTGGAGAGAGGAAACTTTAGGGCAACTTGTTGCTTTCTAATCCCCCCCGTTGATGCCTAGTTAGTGCATTGAAAGATAATTTATTAAAGATCGACATCAATAAATAGAAGGGTTTCATTTAAAATGCTAACATACTGTAACTGCAGCAGATATATCAAAACAACCAGAACAGGCATACCTTTAAGAATGGTGATACTGCAGCAGATATCTAAACGACCAGAACAGGCATTCCTTTAAGAATGGTGATACTGCAGCAGATATATCAATACAACCAGAACAGGCATTCCTTTAAGAATGGTGATACTGCAGCAGATATCTAAACGACCAGAACAGGCATTCCTTTAAGAATGGTGATACTGCAGCAGATATATCAACAACCAGAACAGGCATTCCTTTAAGAATGGTGATACTGCAGCAGATATATCAACAACCAGAACAGGCATTCCTTTAAGAATGGTGATACTGCAGCAGATATCTAAACAACCAGAACAGGCATTCCTTTAAGAATGGTGATACTGCAGCAGATATCTAAACGACCAGAACAGGCATTCCTTTAAGAATGGTGATACTGCAGCAGATATATCAAAACAACCAGAACAGGCATACCTTTAAGAATGGTGATACTGCAGCAGACATCTAAACGACCAGAACAGGCATTCCTTTAAGAATGGTGATACTGCAGCAGATATATCAACAACCAGAACAGGCATTCCTTTAAGAATGGTGATACTGCAGCAGATATCTAAACGACCAGAACAGGCATTCCTTTAAGAATGGTGATACTGCAGCAGATATATCAACAACCAGAACAGGCATTCCTTTAAGAATGGTGATACTGCAGCAGATATCTAAACAACCAGAACAGGCATTCCTTTAAGAATGGTGATACTGCAGCAGATATCTAAACGACCAGAACAGGCATTCCTTTAAGAATGGTGATACTGCAGCAGATATCTAAACAACCAGAACAGGCATTCCTTTAAGAATGGTGATACTGCAGCAGATATCAATACAACCAGAACAGGCATTCCTTTAAGAATGGTGATACTGCAGCAGATATCAATACAACCAGAACAGGCATTCCTTTAAGAATGGGGATACTGCAGCAGATACAGTGGGGCAAAAAAGTATTTAGTCAGCCACCAATTGTGCAAGTTCTCCCACTTAAAAATATGAGAGAGGCCTGTAATTTTCATCATAGGTACACTTCAACTATGACAGACAAAATTAGAAAAAAAATCCAGAAAATCACATTGTAGGATTTTTAATTAATTTATTTGCAAATTATGGTGGAAACTAAGTATTTGGTCACCTACAAACAAGCAAGATTTCTGGCTCTCACAGACCTGTAACTTCTTCTTTAAGAGGCTCCTCTGTCCTCCACTCGTTACCTGTATTAATGGCACCTGTTTGAACTTGTTATCAGTATAAAAGACACCTGTCCACAACCTCAAACAGTCACACTCCAAACTCCACTAGTTCTTCTTATTAGAGCTGTCACAGCACTGTTTATGAGTCCTGGTTTTCTATCTTATTAGCTGGTCACAGCACTGTGTTATGAGCCTGGTGTTCTATCTTATTAGAGCTGGTCACAGCATTGTGTTATGGAGCCTGGTGTTCTATCTTATTAGAGCTGGTCACAGCACTGTGTTATGAGCCTGGTGTTCTATCTTATTAGAGCTGGTCACAGCACTGTGTTTATGAGCCTGGTGTTCTATCTTATTAGAGCTGGTCCACAGCACTGTGTTATGAGCCTGGTGTTTCTATCTTATGGAGCTGGTCACAGCACTGTTGTTATAGCCTGGTGTTCTATCTTATTAGAGCTGGTCACAGCACTGTGTTATGAGCCGGGTGTTCTATCTTATTAGAGCTGGTCACGGCAACTGTGTTATAGCCTGGTGTTTCTATCTTTATTAGAGCTGGTCACAGCACTGTGTTATAGCCTGGTGTTCTATCTTATTAGAGCTGGTCACAGCACTGTGTTATGAGCCTGTGTTTCTATCTTATTAGAGCTGGTCACAGCACTGTTTTATGAGCCTGGTGTTCTATCTTATTGGAGCTGGTCACAGCACTGTGTTATGAGCCTGGTGTTCTATCTATTAGAGCTGGTCACACCACTGTGTTATCAGCCTGGTGTTCTATCTTATTAGAGCTGGTCACAGCACTGTGTTAGAAGCCTGGTGTTTCTATCTTATTAGAGCTGGTCACAGCACTGTGTTATCAGCCTGGTGTTCTATCTTATTAGAGCTAGTCACAGCACTGTGTTATCAGCTGGTGTTCTATCTTATTAGAGCTGGTCACAGCACTGTGTTATGAGCCTGGTGTTCTATCTTATTAGAGCTGGTCACAACACTGTGTTTTATGACCTGGTGTTCTATCTTATTAGAGCTGGTCACACACTGTGTTATGAGCCTGGTGTTTCTATCTTATTAGAGCTGGTCACAGCACTGTGTTATGAGCCTGGTGTTCTATCTTATTAGAGCGGTCACAGCACGGTGTTTATGAGCTGGTGTTCTATCTTATTAGAGCTGGTCACAGCACTGTGTTATGAGCCTGGTGTTCTATCTTATTAGAGCTGGTCACAGCACTGTGTTATGAGCCTGGTGTTCTATCTTATTAGAGCTGTCACAGCACTGTGTTATGAGCCTGGGTGTTCTATCTTATTAGAGCTGGTCATAGCACTGTGTTTATAGCCTGGTGTTCTATCTTATTAAGCTGGTCACAGCACTGTGTTATCAGCCTGGTGTTCTACTTATTAGAGCTGTCACAGCACTGTGTTATGAGCTGTGTGTCTATCTTATTAGAGCTGGTCACAGCACGTGTTATGAGCCTGTGTTCTATCTTATTGGAGCTGGTCACAGCACTGTGTTATAAGCCTGGTGTTCTATCTTATTAGAGCTGGTCACAACACTGTGTTATGAGCCTGGTGTTCTATCTTATTAAGCTGGTCACAACACGTGTTTATGAGCCTGGTGTTCTATCTTTAGAGCTGGTCACAGCACTGTGTTATGAGCCTGGTGTTCTATCTTATTAGAGCTGGTCACAGCATGTGTTATGAGCCTGGTGTTCTATCTTATTAGAGCTGGTCAGCCACTGTGTTATGAGCCTGGTGTTCTATCTTATTAGAGCTGGTCAGCCACGTGTTATGAGCCTGGTGTTCTATCTTATAGAGCTGGTCACAGCACTGTGTTATGACCTGGGGTTCTATCTTATTAGAGCTGGTCACAGCACTGTGTTTTGACTGGTGTTCTATCTTATGTAGCTGGTCACAGCACTGTGTTATCAGCCTTGTTTTCTATCTTATTAGAGCTGTCACAGCACTGTGTTATGAGCCTGTTGTTCTATCTTATTAGAGCTGGTCATAGCACTGTGTTATGAGCCTGGTGTCTATCTTATTAGAGCTGGTCACAGCACTGTGTATCAGCCTGGTGTTCTATCTTATTAGAGCTGGTCACAGCACTGTGGTTATGAGCCTTTGTTCTATCTTTGAGAGCTGTCACAGCACTGTGTTATGAGCCTGGTGTTCTATCTTATTGGAGCTGGTCACAGCACTGTGTTATGAAGCCTGGTGTTCTATCTTATTAGAGCTGGTCACAGCACTGTGTTATCAGCCTGGTGTTCTATCTATTAGAGCTGGTCACAGCACTGTGTTATCAGCCTGGTGTTCTATCTTATTAGAGCTGGTCCAGCACTGTGTTATCAGCCTGGTAGTTCTATCTTATTAGAGCTGGTCACAGCACGGTGTTATAGCCTGGTGTTCTATCTTATTAGAGCAGGTCACAGCACTGTGTTGATGAGCCTGGTGTTTCTATCTTATTAGAGCTGGTCACAGCACTGTGTTGTGAGCCTGGTTTCTATCTTATTAGAGCTGGTCACAGCACTGTGTTGGAGCCTGGTGTCTATCTATTAGAGCTGGTCACAGCATGTGTTATGAGCCTGGTGTTCTATCTATTGGAGCTGGTCACAGCACTGTGTTATGAGCCTGGTGTTTCTATCTTATTAGAGCTGGTCACAGCACTGTGTTATAAGCCTGGTGTTCTATCTTATTAGAGCTGGTCACAGCACTGTGTTATGAGCCTGGTGTTTCTATCTTATTGGAGCTGGTCACAGCACTGTGTTTACAGCCTGGTGTTCTATCTTATTAGAGCTGGTCACAGCACTGTGTTGATGACCTGTGTGTTCTATCTTATTGAGCTGTCACAGCACTGTGTTTGAGCCGTGGTGTTCTATCTTATTAGAGCTGGTCACAGCACTGTGTTTGGAGCCTGGTGTTCTATCTTATTAGAGCTGGTCACAGCACTGTGTTATGAGCCTGTGTGTTCTATCTTATTGGAGCTGGTCACAGCACTGTGTTATGAGCCTGGTGTCTATCTTATTAGAGCTGGTCACAGCACTGTGTTATCAGCCTGGTTTCTATCTTATTAGAGCTGGTCACAGCACTGTGTTATAAGCCTGGTGTTCTATCTTATTAGAGCTGGTCACAGCACTGTGTTATGAGCTGGTGTTCTATCTTAAGTGGAGCTGGTCACAGCACTGTGTTTATCAGCCTGGTGTTCTATCTTATTAGAGCTGGTCACAGCACTGTGTTATAGCTGGTGTTCTATCTTATTAGAGCTGGTCACAGAACTGTGTTATGAGCCTGGTGTTCTATCTTATTAGAGCTGGTCACAGCACTGTGTTATAAGCCTGGTGTTCTATCTTATTAGAGCTGGTCACGCACTGTGTTATACCGTGTTCTATCTATTAGAGCTGGTTCACAGCACTGTGTTATGAGCCTGTGTTCTATCTTATTAGAGCTGGTCACAGCACTGGTTTATAGAGCCTGGTGTTCTATCTTATTGGAGCTGGTCACAGCACTGTGTTATAGAGCCTGGTGTTCTATCTTATTAGAGCTGGTCACAGCACTGTGTTATGAGCCTGGTGTTCTATCTTATTAGAGCTGGTCACAGCCCTGTGTTATAAGCCTGGTGTTCTATCTTATTAGAGCTGGTCACTGCACTTGTTATGAGCCTGGGTTTCTATCTATTAGAGCTGGTACATGCACTGTGTTATAGCCTGGTGTCTATCTTATTAGAGCTGGTCACGCACTGTGTTATGGCCTGGTGTTCTATCTTATTGGACTGTTCACAGCACTGTGTTATGAGCCTGGTGTTCTATCTTTTAGAGCTGTCACAGCACTGTGTTATGAGCCTGGTGTCTATCTTATTAGAGCTGGTCACAGCACTGTTTTATGAGCCTGGTGTTCATCTTATTAGAGCTGGTCACAGCACTGTGTTATGAGCCTGGTGTTCTATCTTATTAGAGCTGGTCACAGCACTGTGTTATGAGCCTGGTGTTCTATCTTATGGAGCTGGTCACAGCACTGTGTTATCAGCCTGTGTTTCTATCTTATTGGAGCTGGTCACAGCACTGTGTTTATGAGCCTGGTGTTCTATCTTATTAGAGCTGTCACAGCACTGTGTTATGAGCCTGGTGTTCTATTTTATTAGAGCTGGTCACAGCACTGTGTTATGAGCCTGGTGTTCTATCTTATTAGAGCTGGTCACAGCACTGGTGTTATGGCCTGTGTTCTATCTTATTGAGCTGGTCACAGCACTGTGTTATGAGCCTGGTGTTCTATCTTATTGAGCTGGTCACAGCACTGTGTTATGACGCTTGTGTTCTATCTTATTAGAGCTGGTCACAGCACTGTGTTTATCAGCCTGGTGTTCTATCTTATTAGAGCTGGTCACAGCACTGTGTTTAGCCTGGTGTTTCTATCTTATTAGAGCTGGTCACAGCACTGTGTTTGAGCCTGGTGTTCTATCTTATTAGAGCGTGTCACAGCACGTGTGTTATGAGCCTGGTGTTCTATCTTATTTGGAGCTGGTCCCGCACTGTGTTATCAGCCTGGTGTTCTATCTTATTGAAGCTGGTCACAGCACTGTGTTATGAGCCTTGTGTCTCTCTTATTAGAGCTGGTCACAGCACTGTGTTATGAGCCTGGTGTTCTATTTTATTAGAGCTGGTCACAGCACTGTGTTATGAGCCTGGTGTTCTATCTTATTAGAGCTGGTCACAGCACTGTGTTATGAGCCTGGTGTTCTATTATTAGAGCGGGTCACAGCACTGGTTATGAGCCTGGTGTTCTATCTTATTGGAGCTGGTCACAGCACTGTGTTATAAGCCTGGTGTTCTATCTTATTAGAGCTGGTCACAGCACTGTGTTTATCAGCCTGGTGTTCTATCTTATTAGAGCTGGTCACACACTGTGTTAGTCAGCCTGGTGTTCTATCTTATTAGAGCTGGTCAAGCACTGTGTTATGACCTTGTGTCTATCTTATTAGAGCTGGTCACAGCACTGTGTTATGAGCCTGGTGTCTATCTATTAGGAGCTGGTCACAGCACTGTGTATGAGCCTGGTGTTCTATCTTATTAGAGCTGGTCACACACTGTGTTATGAGCCTGGTTTTCTATCTTATTAGAGCTGGTCACACACTGTGTTATGAGCCTGGTGTTCTATCTTATTAGAGCTGGTCACAGCACTGTGTTATGACCTGGTGTTCTATCTTATTAGAGCTGGTCACAGCACTGTGTTATGAGCCTGTGTTTCTATCTTATTAGAGCTGGTCACAGCACTGTGTTATGAGCCTGTGTTCTATCTTTATTAGAGCTGGTCACGCACTGTGTTATGAGCCTGTGTTCTATCTTATTAGAGCTGGTCACAGCATGTGTTATGAGCGCTGGTGTTCTATCTTATAGAGCTGGTCACGCACTGTGTTTAGCCTGGTGTTCTATCTTATTGAGCTGGTCACAGCACTGTGTTATGCAGCCTGGTGTTCTATCTTATTAGAGCTGATCACAGCACTGTGTTATGAGCCTGGTGTTCTATCTTATTAGAGCTGGTCATAGCACTGTGTTATGAGCCTGGTGTTCTATCTTATTAGAGCTGGTCACAGCACTGTGTTATCAGCCTTGTGTCTATCTTATTAGAGCTGGTCACAGCACTGTGTTATGAGCCTGGTGTTCTATCTTATTAGAGCTGGTCACACACACTGTGTTATGAGCCTGGTGTTCTATCTTATTGGAGCTGGTCACAGCACTGTGTTATAAGCCTGGTGTTCTATCTTATTGAGCTGGTACCAACACTGTGTTATAGCCTGGTGTTCTATCTTTAGAGCTGGTCACAACACTGTGTTATGACCTGGTGTTCTATCTTATTAGAGCTGGTCAAGCACTGTGTTATGCCTGGTGTTCTATCTTATTAGAGCTGTCACAGCACTGTGTATGAGCCTGGTGTTTCTATCTTATTAGACTGGTCACAGCACTGTGTTATGAGCCTGGTTGTTCTATCTTATTAGAGCTGGTCACAGCACTGTGTTATGAGCCTGGTGTTCTATCTTATTAGAGCTGTCACAGCACTGTGTTATGAGCCTGGTGTTTCTATCTATTAGAGCTGGTCACAGCACTGTGTTATGAGCCGGTGTTCTATCTTATTGGAGCTGGTCACAGCACTGTGTTATAGCCTGGTGTTCTATCTTATTATGCTGATCACAGCCTGTGTTATGACCTGGTGTTCTATTTATGGAGCTGTCACTAAGCACTGTGTTATGAGCCTGGTTGCTATCTTATTAGAGCTGGTCACAGCACTGTGTTATAGCCTGTGTTTTCTATCTTATTAGAGCTGGTCACAGCACTGTGTTATGAGCCTGGTGTTTCTATCTTATTAGAGCTGGTCACAGCACTGTGTTAGGAGCCTGGTGTTCTATCTTATTGAAGCTGGTCACAGCACTGTGTTAGCGTATCCTGGTGTATTCAACTCA